>NC_091058.1:123431137-123734168 GCF_000393655.2 Nicotiana sylvestris | reverse complement strand
TGATGTCGTTTACTATTTTGTCTTCTAATTTCTTATGAAATAATGTGGGTAATGTGTGATAGTCAAAGCTATTTTTGTCTGCATGCACAAATTGTCATATTTTATTTTTGGATTTGGAGAAAACAGTCAATATTCATTCTATTTGAGGGGTTTTGTTTTTTTCATGACTTATCTGGCATTTGGGGTTAAAAAATTAGGGCTTTTATCTGCATGCATAAATTGTGGGATTTTATATTAGGGTTTTGGGGAAAACAGTCGAATATTCACTTTATTCTAGGGTTTTGTCTTTTTCATGAGTGATATGGCATTTAGGGTTAAAAGATTAGGGCTTTTTGAATATAAAATATTCTTGTCTCCCACTTTGTTAAAGTTTATGGCTTTCTAGGATTAAAGTGTATCTGACTTGGCCCCCCTTTTTTTATAGGTTTCAATGGCTGTCTGTGTGAAATTACAATTTCATAATCTAGGGTGGTAAGTGGCTGGCCCATTTATGAGGTATGTAAATGGGCAAACTTGGCCAGTTTTTCTTCAATCTGACATTGATGAATTGCATATAATTCATTTACATGATTGGGATAAGGATATGGGGTACTTAATAGTAGATAAATATGCATGTAAAATTAACTAAAAGGATATTTTAGATTTCTGAAATATGATGTTGATGTGTTAGCTTTCTGTGAAGACTTTAAGGATGTGGATTTTATTGATGTGTATATATGTCACAAAATTAATACACCATGTCTTGATTTGGATCTAGATGAAATGTTAAGTAGTGGTGGTTTAAATATGGACTCCACTGATGTCCAGCCTTGTGGCTTTAATGAAATGCCATATAGGCAAACAAGTGATGTTAATGCAAGGTCAACACACTCACCTAACAATGATATAAATAGGAGTGATAACACTCATGGGAAGGGTAAAGAGAGGGCTGCTGAAAGTGATTCTTATACATAAGAGTCCAGTGAAGATGAAGGCGAGTTCTATAACTTTCATTTAGCAACTGATTCTGAGGGTGATGCTGAGGGTGATGAGGTAAGTACTGAGAGTGAGGATAAGGATTTTGAGGCTATTTCTGAAGATGATAATGATGATACAGATGAGTCATTATATGTTGCTGATGAGGATATTGTTAGAGAGACAAGTGACCTAGAACTTGAAGTTGTTGCTGCTAGACAGGCTAAAGTGAATGCAAAGAGTAGTAAACTAAGATCTAGTGAAGTTAATACTGATGAGATACCTAGTGGACCTGTAGGTATATACCCTGGTTTTGAAGACATGTATAAAGATAGGGGACCCAAATATGCTGGAAAGTTGGTTTTACAAACATATTGTTGACTTCTCCAACAATACATGCACATGCAGATCATGGCAACTCAAAGGAATACCATGCTCCCATGCAATATGTGTAATATTTTTTAAGAGATTTGATCCGGCTGACTATGTTGTTCACTGGTACAGGAAAGAAACATACCTGGAGGTTTTTAGTTGTTACATACAACCAGTAACCAACATGGAGATGTGGCCATCAACACATAATCCAATTATTGAGCCTCCTGTAATTATCAAGATGCCTGGTAGACCTAAGAAAAATAGAAAAAGAGCTCAAGATGAACCTAACAAGAAGTTTGGTAAGAGATCAAGGAAAGGGACACCAATGACATGTTATCATTGTAAGACAGTAGGCCATAACAAGAAGGGGTGTCCTATCCTGGTAATGCATTCAATTTGTTTCTGATCTAGTGCTACTCAACCATCACAGGCTGCTCAAACAACAACTCAATCAGGTCCTGCAAGTGATTCTGGAACTACTTGGACCAGAAATGCTCAACCATCAGTTGTTGCAAGTGCATCTGCAAGTATTTATTTTTTACATTAGTTAATCTATATTAGGACCATGATTTTTAAATTACTAGATAGTATTTTATCTTACATCAGGATACTAGAAGTATGAGATCAAGGACTTTTAAGGATATTATATCTAGTGTTAGAGGAAGGCCAAGAGCTAGTGGACTTCGAGGAAGACCAAGAACTACTGAATTTGGTATATTGTTTAGTGATAGAAAGGGTAAGATCATTGAGGATTTGAATTTTTATTTAGATATTAGTGGTTTGGGTGCTAAATTGGCTTCCTATGAAGTGTGGATCAAGAGATAGGGTACATTCTGCTCCTACAAAAGTAGTGGATGCTGGGTACACCAATATTAATCTTGGATGCACTACACCTGGACTAAGGTGGCAAGGAAGAAATGCTATAACACAAAGGCAACTTCAACAACAGTTGAGGAGAAGACAAACTCAAGCAAGCCTTAGCCAACCTCAAGTCCATTCTTCATCTCCGCCAAGCTAGTCTCCATGTCCAAACTTGAGGAAATTTTAGCAAAACATCAACCAATCTCCACCATGAAGATGACTGGATGTTTGTTTTTGTGATAACTTAAGTCTGTTAGTTGCAGAACTTAATTTGTAGGTTAACTTAAGTCTGTTTAACTATGACTTTTCTTTTGGAACTGTAACGACCCGGTCGATCATTTTAAAAATTAACGCCCCAATCCCCTATTAACTGCTTTTTCCATGTTTGTTTCTGCTATTGTGAGTTGCCGGGAGGATTCATTTTCAGTTTCGAAGTGTTTTGGGACACTTAGTCCCTTAATGAGAGCTTAAGCTTTAGAATTTGGATCGTAGTCGGAGCAGTGGGAAGACGACCTCAGAATGGAATTCTGTCAATTCTGTTAGCTCCATTGGGTGATTTTGGGCTTAGGGGCATGTTCGGATTATGTTTTGGAGGCTCGTAGCTTATTTAGGCTTGAAATGCCGAAAGTTGAATTTTTGAAGTTTCCGGATCAATAGTGAAATTTTGATATCGGGGTTCGAATTCAATTTCAGAATTTGGAGTAGCTTAATAGTGTTTAATGTGACTTGTGTGCAAAATTTGGGGTCAATTGTACTTAGTTTGGTTGGTTTCGGCATCGGTTGTAGGATTCTTGAAATTTCAAGTTCTTTAGGTTTGGATTGGAGGGTGATTCATAGTTTTAGCGTTGTTTGATGTGATTTGGGGGTTGGAATAAGTTTGCATGATGTTTTAGGATTGGTTGGTATAGTTGGTTGATATTCCGGGGGCCTCGGGTGTTTTTCGGATGCTCAACTGACCATTTTTAGACTTAGAAAAGGATCAAATTTTCTGGTTTTTCCATTGCAGACTTTCCTTCATCGCAATCGCGTGAGGAGACTCATGATTACGTAGGCTTAGATGAGGTAGAGGGAGTTTTATTATTTCAATCGCGGGAAAAGGTATGCGAACGCATAGTATTGAATCGCGAACGCGTGGGCTATGCCGCATTCGTGAAGAAGAAGCGAGGCAACTGTGGAGTGGAGAGTTCCTCTTCACAATTGCGTGAGGTCAACCGCGATCGTGTAGACCTGAAAGTGCAAGCATCACATTCGCGTGGAGAGTATCGCGTTCGCGCAGGGTAAATATGGGAGCCAGCGAAGTTATTCGGAGGGAGTTTGCGGGTAATGATTTTTAACTCCTTTTTGCTTATAACCTATTAATCTAATCATGAATTCATCATCTAATTTCGAATTTGGGTGAGAATTAGGGGAAAATTGAGAAACGTTATTAGGCTTAATTTTGGGGTTTTGATCAGGACTTTTGTATTGGATTGGAGTGATGTTGGTATGGTTAGACTCGTGAGAGAATGGGGGTTCATAATCCGTAACTTTTTCCTGATTCCGAGATGTGGGCCCCAGGAGAAATTTTGGCCATATTTCTATTTTCTTTCCTTAGCTTCGATTTCATTAGTTAAATTAGTTGTTTGTAGTTGTATTTACGTTATGATATTAATTTGATTAGATTTGGGCCACTCGCAGTTGGATACTCATGGCAAGAGTATGATTTTGGATTGATTTTGAGCTGGTTCGACGTAAGTGGCTTGCCTAACCTTGTGTGGGGGAACTCCCCTTAGGATTTTGGTGTTGTTGTTATATGAGTGCCATGTACGTTAGGTGACGAGCGCTTACACATGCTAATTGTTGAAAACCCCCGTTTTCATTAAGTAAATATCTGTATTTTCTTGTAATTGAGCAATACTTTTACTTGAAACCTCCTATTTAGCTTACGAAAAGCATGCTTATGTGATTCAATTGTCTTACCTACTTTAACTGCTTAGTTGTACTCTGTGCAGCAAGTTTAGAGTAGAATTTCTTGTCTAATTCTCGAGTAGAACTTTAAATTGTTTCTTGGGACTGTTGCGTATTTATTTTGGGACTACGGGATGAGTTTTCCGGGAGATCCCCCTACATGTTTATCTTGGGACAACGGATCGGTATTGCGGGAGATCCCTCTGCACTTTTACATTTGGGACTACGGGCTGGAACCCGGGAGATCCCCTGTACTGAATATTTACTTTAGGACTACGGATTGGTATTCCAGGAGTTTCCCCTTCGTATTTATGATTTGGACTACGTGATGATATCCCGAGAGATTCTCTGCACTTTTACGTTTGGGACTACGGGACGATATCCTGGGAGATCCCCTGTTGCTATCTCTGTGTACTGAGTTACATTCTTTTTGTGATTTTGCTCTCTATTAACTGTTAGTGCCTTAATTATACTGTCACATTTCGTACTTTTACCTTGTTTTATGTATATAACTAGTAGGGGCCCTACCGTCCTCGTCACTACTCTATCGAGGTTAGGCTTGGCACTTACTGGGTACCGCTGTAGTGTACTCATGCCCTTTTTTGCACATATTTTTTATGTGTAGATCTAGGTTCTTCGGCTCAGCCATACTATCAGTGAGGCGAGGTGATTCTCAGAGACTTTGAGGTATATCTTCCATGTCCGCAGACCGAGGAGTCCCCCTCTGTTATCTCTTTTAGCTACTTATGTAATTACTTTGTTTAGACTTCCGGAGTTAGATATTATGTATTTCCTCTAGCTTGTGATTCATGAGATTCCGGGTTTTGGGAGTGTTAATGTTGATCGAGAGTAATGTTATTGTATATGCCAAGCGGCATCTTAAATTTTCTGTTATATTACCCGTAAATTGCTAGTTTTGTATCTTTGTTTCCTTTTTCCGCAAAGTGTTAGGCTTACCTAGTTGTAGAGACTAGGTGCCATTATGACATGTTTACAGAGGGAGAACTTCGGTCGTGACAAGTTTGTATCAGAGCTCTAGGTTCATAGGAGTCATGCATCACAAGCCAATTTATTAGAGTCTCGCAGATCGGTACAGAGACGTCTGGATTTATCTACGAGAGACTATGTAACTGTTAGGAAAATTCCACTTCATTTGATTTCCTTGTCGTGTGAGATTTTTGGTATCGAAATTCCAAACTTATGTCTTCTATTCTCTCACAGATGGTGAGGACACGTGCTACAGGAGATGACCAGGCACACGCGCCCCCTGCTAGAGCTGTTAGAGATCGGGGCTGGGGTAGAGGCAGAGGACGCGCACATGGTACAGCCAGAGCACCCGCATGAGCTGCCACAGAGGAGCCACCAGCAGCTATAGCCGGAGTCCATGCACCTGATATGCCTACTGCTACTACTATTCCAGCTCTTTAGGAGACCCTTTCACAGTTCGTAAGTATGTACACCACTCTAGCTCTGGCATGGTTGATTCCTCTTGATGAAGCCATATCCTAGGCCGGGGGAGGAGCATAGACTCCTGCCTCCCGCACTCCTGAGCAGCGGGTCCAGGTGGATCAGATCCCAGAGGTTATACCGGTACCGCCTGTGGCCCCAGTTTAGCCCGAGGATAAGGAAGCGGCTTCAGAGGATGAGCAGCAGAGGATTGAGAGGTTCAAGAAGTGCAAGCCTCCTATATTCAGTGGTTTAGCATTAAATGACGCCTTGGGATTTTTGAAAAAGTGTTACGGTATCCTCTACACAATGGGTATATCAGGCTCGAGTGGGGTTTCTTTCACTGCCTTCTAGCTTCGAGGAGTAGCGTACCAGTGGTGGCGTACTTATGAGTTGGATAGCCCAGCTGAGGCAACGTCCCTTATATGGACCCAGTTTTCAGATATGTTTTTGAGGGAGCATGTTCCTCACAGCCTTAGGGACGCATGACGCGCAGAGTTTGAGCATTTGCGCCATGGTACTATGATTGTTTCGGAGTATGCTGTCCATTTCACTGACTTGACTAGGCATGTACAAGCCCTGGCTTCTACAATTCATAAGAGAGTTTTCTGGTTTATTGAGGGGCTCATTCCTAGCATCAGGTCTAGCATGGCTTAGGAGTTGGAGATGGATATCTCTTATCAGCAGGTGGTGAGCATTGCTAGGACAGTGGAGGGTATGCATGCTCGGGGCAGAGAGGAGAGGGAGGCCAAGAGGTCTCGAGAGTCGGGCCATTAATTTGGTGCCCGTGCTCCAACTGCAATTTGTCATGGTAGGGGTTATATGAGTCACCCTGTTCATTTAGCTCTTCCAGCAACCAGTAGTATTCCAACTCCTCCTAGACCTTAGGAGCCTTATTATGCACCTCCAGTATCTAGTGCGCCTCCTGCATGGGGTGCTTTCAGTGGTCAGTCCAGCAGACCTGGCCCGAGCCAGTCACAACCGCCACATCCTTCCAGAGCTTGTTTTGAGTGTGGTAACACACGCTATATGGTGAGGGATTGCCCCAGACTTAGGACGGGGGAACCACCACAGACTTTTCAGCCAAAGCGTGCTCCGCAGAGTTCCCAAGCTATGGTCACAGCACCAGTTGCTACCCCACCTTCTCAACCAGCTAGAGGTGGAGCTCGGGGAGGTAGAAGTCACCCTAGAGGGGGAGTCCAGGCCAGATACTATACCTTTTCTGCCCATACCGAGGTTGTCGCCTCCGATTATGTTACCACAAGTATTGTCCTGTTTTGTCATAGAGATGCATCGGTTTTATTCGATTCAGGCACCACTTATTCTTATGTGTCCTCTTATTTTGCCCCACATTTGGATGTATCTCAGGATTCGTTGAGTTCCTCTATTTATGTTTCTACTCCTGTGGGAGATTCTCTTGTTGTGGACCGCGCTTATCGATCGTGTCTGGTTGCTCTTAGTAGTTTTGAGACTAGAGCTAATTTATTATTGCTTAGCATGGTATATTTTGATGTTATCTTGGGCATGGCTTGGTTGTCGCCCCATTATGCTATTCTTGATTGTCACGCCAAAACTGTGACGTTGGCTGTGCCAGGTTTACCGCGAGTAGAGTGGAGGGGAACTTTATATCACACTTCAAGTAGAGTTATTTCTTTCCTTAAGGCTCAGCAAATGGTTGATAAGAGGTGTGACGCGTATCTGTCCTATGTGAGATATGTTACTGTTGATACACCTACAATTGATTCAGTCCCAGTAGTACGGGACTTCCCTGATGTGTTTCCAACTGACCTTCTAGGTATGCTGCCCGACAGAGATATCGATTTCAGCATTGATTTATTGTCGGTCACTCAACCCATTTCTATTTCTCTGTATCGTATGTCCAATCCTAAGTTGAAGGAGTTGAAGGATCAGTTACATGAATTGCTTGACAAGGGTTTTATCTGGCCCAGTGTATCGCCTTGGGGTGCTCTTGTCTTGTTTGTAAAGAAAAAGGATGGTTCTATCCATATGTGCATTGATTATCGCCAGTTGAACAAAGTTACAGTGAAGAACCGATATCCCTTAACTCATATTGATGATTTGTTCGACCAGTTAAAGGGTGAATGAGTGTTTTCTAAGATTGACTTGCATTCAGGTTATCATCAGTTGAAGATTTGGGAGCTGGATATCCGGAAGACTACTTTCAAAACTTGGTATGGTCATTGCAAGTTCCTTGTTATGTCATTTGGACTAACCAATGCCCCATCAGCCTTCATGCATTTGATGCATAGTGTGTTCTAGACATATCTTGTTCGTCATTATCTTTATTGATGATATTCTGGTATACTCCCGGAGTCGGGAAGATTATGAGCAGCACTTGAGGACAGTACTTCAGACTTTGAGAGAAAAGACGTTATATGCAAAGTTCTCGAGATGTGAGTTTTGGTTGGATTCCGTGGCATTCTTGGGTCACATGGTATCGAGTGAGGGGATAAAGGTGGATCCGAAGAAAGTGGAAGTAGTGTACAGTTGGCCCAGACCATCCTCCGCTACAGATATCTACAGTTTTATTGGCTTGGCGAGTTATTACCATCGATATTTTGAGGGGTTTTCATCTATTGCAGCACCTATAACCAGGCTAACCCAGAAGGGTGCTTTGTTCTAGTGGACGGAAGAGTGTGAGGAGAGCTTCCAGAAGCTCAAAACAGCTTTGACTACAGCCCTAGTTTTTTTATTGCCTACAGGTTCGGGGTCTTATACTATCTATTGTGATGCCTCGAGGATTGGCTTTGGAGCGGTATTAATGCAGGACAGTACGGTAATTGCCTACGCGTCCAGATAGCTAAAGGTGCATAAGAAGAATTATCATGTCCATGATCTCGAGTTAGCTGTTATTGTTCATGCTTTGAAGATCTGGCATCATTATTTATACGGTGCTCCTTGTGATATCTATACTGATCGCCGGAGTTTGCAGCATCTATTCAAGCAGAAGGATCTTAATTTGTGCCAGAGGAGGTGGTTAGAGATGATAAAGGACTATGATATCACTATCTTATATCACCTGGGCAAGGCCAATGTGGTGGTCGATGCTTTGAGTCACCGGGCGAAGAGTTTGGGGAGTTTGGCTTATTTACCAGCAGTGGAGAGGCCCATGGCGATGGATGTTTAGGCCTTAGCTAGCCAGTTTGTGAGAGTGGACCTTTCGGAGCCCAGTCGGGTTATAGCTTGCGTGATTTCTCGGTTTTCCTTATTTGATCGTATCAGAGAGTGCCAGTATGATGACCCTCATTTACCTGTCCTCAAGGACAAGGTTTTGTATAGTGATGCTAGAGATGTGACTATTAGTGATGACAGGGTATTGAGGATGCAGGGTCGGGTATGTGTACCCAATATTGATGGGCTTCGGGAGTTGATTTTAGGTGAGGCCTATAGTTTGCAGTATTCCATCCATCCGAGTGCCGCAAAGATCTATCAGGATTTGAGACAACACTATTGGTAGAGGTGGATGAAGAAGGATATAGTTGGGTTTGTAGCTCGGTGCCTCAATTGTCAGCAGGTAAAGTATGAGCACCAGAAACCGGGTGGGTTGCTTCAGCAAATAGAGATTCCGGAGTGGAAGTTGGAACGGATCACCAAGGACTTCATAGTTGGACTTTCATGGACTTTGAGGAAGTTCAATGCCATTTGGATGATTATTGATCGGCTGACCAAGTTTGCGCACTTTATTCCTGTGTGTACTACCTATTCTTCGGAGCGGTTGCCAGAGATTTATATCCGGAAGATTATTCGTCTGCATGGTATTCCAGTTTCCACCATTTCAGATAGAGGTACTCAGTTCACATCACAGTTCTGGAGGGCCGTACATCATAAGTTGGGTACTCGGGTGTAGTTGAGCATAACATTTCACCCCTAGACGTACGGACAGTTCGAGCGCACTATTCAAATTCTTGAGGATATGCTATGTGCGTGTGTGATGGAGTTTGGAGGTTCTTGCCAATGGTGGAGTTTGCCTACAACATCAGTTATCAATCCAGCATTCAGATGGCACCGTATGAGGCCTTGTATGGTAGGCGGTGTAGATCCCCGGTGGGTTGGTTTGAGCCGGGTGAGGCTAGATTATTGGGTACAAACTTGGTTCAGGATGCCTCGGAAAAGATTAAGGTGATTCAGGATAAACATCGCACACCCCAGTCCATACAGAAGAGTTACGCGGACCAGAAGGTTCGTGATGTTTCCTATATGGTTGGAGAGTGGGTCTTGCTTCGGGTTTTGCCTTTGAAGGGCAATATGAGATTTGGGAAGAAGGGGAAATTGAGTCCGAGGTTTATTGGTCCTTTTGAGATATTGCGACGTGTTGGGGAGGTTGCTTATGAGCTTGCCCTACCTTCCAACTTGGCAGGAGTTCATCTGATATTTCATGTTTCGATGCTCCAAAAGTATCACGGTGATCCATCGCACGTGTTGGATTTCAGTTCTATCTAGTTGGATAAGGATCTATCTTATGTTGAGGAGCCAGTGGCGATATTGGATAGGCAGGTTCGAAAGCTGAGGTCAAAGAACATTGCATCAGTGAAGGTTCAGTGGCGGGGTCAGCCGATCGAGGAGGCGACCTAGGAGACCGAGCAGGATATGCGTAGCTGTTACCCTCATCTTTTCACTACTTCAGGTATGTCTCTATGCTTGTTTGTGGACGAACAAATATTTTAAGAGAGGGATGATGTAACGACTCGGCCGGTTGTTTTATGAATTAATGCCCCGATCCCCTATTAACTGTTTTTCCCGTGTTTATTTATGCTATTGTGAATTGTCGGGAGGATTCGTTTTGAGTTTCGGAGTGTTTTGGGATACTTAGTCCCTCAATGAGAGCTTAAGCTTTAGAATTTGGACCATAGTCGGAGTAGTGGGAAGACGTCCTCGGAATGGAATTCCGTCGATTTCATTAGCTCTGTTGGGTGATTTTGGGCTTAGGGACATATTCGGATTGTGTTTTGGAGGTCCTTAGCTTATTTAGGCTTGAAATGCCGAAAGTTGAATTTTTGAAGTTTCCAGATCAATAGTGAAATTTTTATATCGGGGTCGGAATCCTATTCCAGAAGTTGGAATAGCTCTGTAGTATTGAATGTGACTTGTGTGCAAAATTTGGGGTCAATCGGACTTGTTTTGGTTGGTTTCAGCATCAGTTGTAGGATTCTTGAAATTTCAAGTTCTTTAGGTTTGGATTGGAGGGTGATTCGTGATTTTAGCATTGTTTGATATGATTTGGGGGTTGGACTAAGTTCGCATGATATTTTAGGGTTGGTTGATATGTTTCGTTGAGGTCCTGGGGGCCTCAGGTGTATTTTGGAACTCAACGGACCATTTTGGACTTGGAGAAGGATCAGATTTTCTGGTTTTTCTGTTGCAGACTTTCGTTCATCGCGATCACCTGAGGAGGCTCGCGATCGTGTAGGCTTAGCTGAGGTAGAGGGAGTTTTGCTCTTCACGATCATGGAACGCGTAGTATTGAATCGCGAACGCGTGGGCTATGTCGCGTTCGCGAAGAAGAAGTGAGGCAGTTGTGGAGTGGAGAGTTCCTCTTCCCGATTGCATGAGGTCAACCGCGATCTCGTAGACCTGAAAGTTCAAGCATCGCGTTTGCGTGGAGAGTATCGCGTTCGCATATGGTAAATCTGGGAGCCAGCGAAGTTATTCTTCGCGATCGCGTGGGAGCTTCCGCGATTAAGGTCGCGTCTGGGCAGAAAATAAAGTTCAAATCAAGGATATTGAGTTAATATCAAAATATTGAATTGGGAGCTCGGTAGGAGATGATTGGAGAGATTTTCTGAGAGAGTTTGCGGGTAATGATTCTTAACGCCTTTTTGCTTATAACCCATTAATCTAATCATGAATTCATCATCTAATTTCGGATTTGGGGTGAGAATTGGGGAAAATTTGAGAAAAGTTCTTAGGCCTAATTTTGGGGTTTTGATCAAGATTTTGGTATCGAATTAGAGTGATTTTGGTATGGTTAGACTCGTGAGTGAATGGGGGTTCAGAATCCGTAACTTTTACCCGATTCCGAGACGTGGGCCTGGGGAAAATTTTTTGGTGTTTTTTATTTTCTTGCCTTAGCTTCGATTTCATGAGCTATATTAGTTGTTTGTAGTTGTATTTACGTTATGATATTAATTTGATTAGATTTGGGCCACCCAGAGTTGGATGCTCGTGGCAAGAGCGTGATTTCGGATTGATTTTGAGCCGGATTGAGGTAAGTGGCTTGTCTAACCTTGTGGGGGGGGGGAAGTCCCCTTAGAATTTTGATGTTGTTGTTATATGAGTGACGTGTACGTGAGGTGATGAGTGTGTACATGTGCTAATTATTGAAAACCCCCATTTTTATTAAGTAAATATCTGTATTTTCTTGTAAATGAGCAATACTTGTACTTGAAACCTCTTGTTTAGCTTAGGAAAAGCATGCTTATGTGATTCAATTATCTTACATGCTTTAATTGCTTACTTGTACTCTGTGCAGCATGTTTAGAGTAGAATTTCCTGTCTAATTCTCGAATAGAACTATAAATTCTTTCTTGGGACTGTTATGTATTTATTTTGGGAGTACGGACGATTTTCCCGGGAGATCTCCCTGCATGTTTACTTTGAGACTACAGATCGGTATTCGGGAGATCCTCCTGCACTTTTACGCTTGGGACTACAAGATGGCACCCGAGAGATCCTTTGTACTGAATATTTAGTTTGGGACTACGGATTGGTATTCCAGGAGTTTCCCCTGCATAGTTATGATTTGGACTACGGGATGATATCCCAGAAGAACCTCTGCACTTTTACGTTTGGGACTACGGGACGATATCCTGGGAGATCCCCTGTTGTTATCTCTATGTACTGAGTTACATTCTTTTTGTGATTTTGCTCTCTATTAACTGTTAGTGCCTTAATTATACTGTTACATTTCCTACTTTTACCTTGTTTTATGTATATAACCTATAGGGCCCTGACCTTGCTCGTCACTTTTCGACTGAGGTTAGGCTTGGCACTTACTGGGTACCGCTGTGGTGTACTCATGCCCTTTCTTTCACATGTTTTTCGTGTACAGATCCAGGTTCTTCGGATCAGCCATACTATCAGTGAGGCGAGGCGATTCTCAAAGACTTCGAGGTATATCTGCCGCGTCCGCAGACCGAGGAGTCCCTCTCTATTCTCTCTTTTAGCTATAGGCCTTCTATAATTACTTTGTTTAGACTTCCGGAGTTAGACATTATGTATTTCCTCTAGTTTGTGATTCATGAGATTCCAGTTTTAGGGAGTGTTAATGTTGATCGAGAGTGTTGTTATTGTATATGCCGAGTGGAATCTTAAACTTTCTATTATATTACCCGTAAATTGCTAGTTTCATATCTTTGTTGCCTTTTTCCACAAAGTGTTAGGCTTACCTAGTCGTAGAGACTAGGTGCCATCACGACATGTTCACAGAGGGAGAACTTGGGTCGTGATAAGAACAATGTTTAAACTATTTCTACTACTGGGCAGCAATTCTGTGCTAATTTTGTCAACCAAGAAGGTTGATCGAACTTGGTTGTTTATATATGTCTGCTTGTTTATGTCAAAATTGCTTTTCATTCCACAAAAAATACATCATTCATTTTGTCATTATCATTGTACATAGGATTATGAAGACACTGATTAGTGCTAACTAGACTAAGAAGAAAATTACAATTATTAGTGCTAATACAACAACTAAAGTTACAATGATCTTCACCATCTTCCTACGTTGTAGTCGATCTTTCTCTCTCTAATTCTTGATAACAATCCTAAAATAACTTGTTTATAGTGATCTGGAAGAGGCGGATCAAATCACCTAAATATATTACAAGAATTGGTTCGACCATAGTTTGAGCACCCATAAAACCTTCTTCCTGGATTTGTTGGCTTCCAAATGATACAAATATGAGCTTCAACTCCACAATGACAAAATACAGGACTTTGATTCTTTTTCACAGTCAGGAAAAAGAAAAAAAATAAATAAAGCTTTAGATTTTAAGAAATATGAAGGAATGAAGCTTCAAATGTTATACAATAGAGGGATAATGTGTTTTACATTGAAGGAATAAGAACCCACTTAAATAGGCCCCATTTTTTACCGTTGGGCATTAGGAAGGGGGCTCTCACGCTCCTAAACGCTGTGAGACTCACGTAACCGGCTGACAAGGACCAACTGAAACCACATGGGATGGGTCAACGGTCAAATATGTTTATTAGTTATGGGTTTCACGAGTTTGAGTGTTTAATGGGAAAGTCCAAAATTTGCGTATCGACTTTCAAAAGCCCTATAAGTTTAAGTGGTCTGGAAGCCATTACGCCTAAATTATTTAATTACGTATTTTAGAACCTATGTGTATTTAACCTTTTACTGCTTTTAAATATGGCGTTTATGGATTTATCTTGAAAAATGGATCACATGTGTGTAAATCCATTTTATTTGGAGCGCTAAAATTATATTACGCGTACGTGTAAACAAAATTTTTGTTATGTTTCGTAATTTTTTTATTTTTTATTTTTTTGATTTGTTGTTATTGTTGTTGTCTTTCACATTTTGACCTTTCCATTTATTTTTGTATTTACGATGTTGATACTATTTTTCTGGTTTCTGTTATGGTTATGGATCTATTGTCTCTGAGCCGAGGGTCTCCCGAAAATAGCCTATCTATCCCTTCGAAGTAGGGGTAAGGTCTACGTACATTCTACCCTCCCCAAGACCCCAATAGTGGGATTCTACTGGGTGGTTGTTGTTGTTGTACGTATACACAGTTAATCATACTTTATTAATTATTAAGATTGTTTGGCCAAAGCCGCGTGAACGCTTACTTTGATTTATTTGTGGAGATCTTAATTATGTCACGCAAACGTATATATAGTCACGATGATATATTAGATGCGCACCTAAAAGCATTTCTACAAATATTCAAAAATTAATTTGTTCAGCTTCCTAGGCAGTGCGAGATTGAGTGTCCATGAATTGACCATCATAATTCAGTGTTGGATTGTAGCTTAAGGTCGCATCAGCTTCATTTTAAATAATTCAAATGAATCTACTCTTTTTGTTGATTGGTATTTATATAAATCTATAGATGAAAATGACAGAAGCTATACACTATGACTTTGATGAGTTAATTCACATATAAGGGGGTACAAGCGGGCTCTTGGATGAGAAAAGACCAAATGTCCCAACTCTTTGAAAGAGGCCAACGTTACAGGTTGCTGGGATTGAACCCAAATTTGAGCCTTAGTCAAACAAAAGAAAGGTTGCCTAACAAAGGAAAGGCTGTCATGCTCAAGAAAGTTGAGCCTGACACGATTGGAATTGGGCGTCCCAACTGAAAACGTTTACTACTACAAATCTTAAAACATAAATAGGAATTTTACTTTGAATGAAATACAACAAATTACTTTAAAGAAAGATCAGTTATGCCCGTAACAAATCACAACAGACTAAAGTACTTCAAACGAGTTTAAACACCAGCTCAAATTGAATTACTTATACAATATCATCTCTAAATTAACATTTACATCTCTACTGTTAATAAACTACTAATAATGAAGCTACTTCGTGCAAGAGAGACTTTAACATGCTAAACTCATGCTAAACTGCTATATAACAACATTCCATAATCTATATTTTTTTAACGTTAACTATCAGTCTACTAAATCTGTATAACAACATTCACTGATAATGAACTGAATTATTACAACTCTATATCAAGAACCATACTAAACTAAAATTCAATAATTACAATAGATGACCACTTTTAATTGACAAAACTTTAAAATCAAGCCAAGCACTGGTCATATTTCCAAGCTCATCTCCAACACTTCCGACATCTTACTTCTTAGGCCACAAATCTAATAGGAAACCTTCAGAACATCACATGTATGAAATTCACCAACAACAAACCAAATCTCAGCAGTCATAAATCAAAATATAGAACTGATAATTATTTTATTACTTAGGTTACCAGCATGTATGAAGATTTATCAAACCATTTTTCTTCAATCTAAGCTCAAATTTGCAGTCAAACATAGAGGAACATCCACCGTACACATCAACTAACAAACAACATAGATTGTATAACAATAAAACATCCTAATATCAATTACATGGTTTGAAGTTAGAACATGTACCTTGAAATGCAGTTAGGGAACTTAGAATGGCCAAATAAAGGCTAAAATGAAAGAGAGAAGTTCAACGAGACTTAAGAATCAGCAATGAGTAGACAGAAATCAGCAGTAAGTCCCAGAATGAACTTCAACTTTTAGCTCAAAATTAACTTGAGAAGATAAAAACTTCTTCGATCTATGTATATCTAAAATTGCAGAAATTCTGGGTGTGTTTTTCCTTCTAAGAATCCAGGAATTAGTGGATTTTTCTTGAAAAAAAGAGTGCAAGGATTAGGATGTATTCACTTGTGTGAGAATGTGAGGAAGAGTGCCTTTTATAGAATATAAGAGTGTACATCATATAGAGATGAGGGGAAGGGGAGGGAATCTTCTGTCAGCTTCCTAAAAATCAAGGAAATAACATTTTTTGCAACTGAAATGGATAGCTGTCCAATTCCAGAAATTCCTTCATATTTTTCTAACCCCTTAACTTCTCAAATTGACGCTTTTAACCCAAATTTAAACCAACATTCTCATTCTACTGTATTTTGATCCCTTACCTCTATTATAGAACTTTCTAGCTGTTAAAAGAAAAAGATTCTGCTCAATTCTAATTCCCAAATACCCCCTTAAACTTTGATTAATAACAAATGAACCCTAGCAAGGATCATACGGATCAGGACAAAAGCAAAAGTGCAAAAAGTTAACAAAGAACTTGTTTTAATATCTAATTAACTCAAAATTGATTAAACTAACAACTTATACCATTAAACTAATTAATATGTAATTGAACTATTAAATAGGCATACAAAACACATACTAATTCTAATTGACTTGATTATTTAAATATTAGAATCTATTGTAAAAACTAATGCAAAGCAAGTTAAACACCCAATTCTTAAACATAAATAAGAAGAAAGAATAAGAACTCGGATCAAAATAAAAGAAGTAGAGGGAGATGAATATAAAGAAACAAACTGAAACTAAAGGGAAACAATAAGGAGAGTTATACATGCCGAATTGGAAAAAGAAACGGGTCGACCAACAAAACTCGAACGGATTCTGGTGGCTTTGAAATGAACCAAAACCAACATTAATCAATTGTTCGTAACATATATATATATTAGGTCAAAACAAGTGAATTTACCAAAGAAATCAGAAAAAGAAAAATTTAAGTTTCTAGAGTTTCTGAGATTTGAAATTTAGGGAGTTTTAGTAGGATTAGGTAAAGAGGCTAGGTGTTTGGTAAGAGGAGAAGGTGGGGATTGTAGGGTGAAATTTTGGGATTATTTGGAGTTGTGCCTCCGTTGTGGGCGATTTCCGCCGGCGGCCAATGGCGGAGGCTCAGAGAGAGGAGATGGGGTGAGTTTTGGGAGAAGTCTCTAGGGTTAGGGGAGGGGTTGGTCCGACATCTTTAAGGGGAGGGGAGTTAAGTTCCCAACCATTGGATCATAATTGATCCAAAGGGTGAGATTTAAAGCTTCAGAAACGGGGCCGTTTGGTTTAAGTGGGTGAGTCGGACCGGGTATAGGGTTTGGGTTGGAGCGGATTAGGACGACTTTTGGCCATTGAGAGTTTTTTGGCCCAGCTTAAAATAAGACCAAATATTTCTTTTATTCCTTTTCTTTGTTCTTTTTTTCCTTTTATTTACTTAAAATCCTAATCAAATTAATTAAGCACCTAAATTAATTCCTAAATCAAATCTAACTTGAAATTAAACCTAATTACCTATTATATCATTTAAACACTTAATTAATTTAAAACTAATGAAAGAAAATTACTAATTTAAAACTAAAAGCTAAAAATATAAAAATAATCTTTTTTTAAAATAATGCAATTAATAATTAACTTAAATCATAAAAATGCAAATAAAAACCAAAAATGCTATGCACAATGTTTTTGACATTTTTTAGTATTTTCCACGATTTTGAAATATTAAATATGAACAAAAAGCAACTAAATGCAAATAATGAACAATAAATTCCTAAAAATTCTATGAAAATTTAAGATAATTAGAAAAAATATGTTCTTGTGGATTTTGTAGGAGTATTTTACGTCGGGCAAAAATTACGTACTCATAGCTACCCCTCTTTGCAGGGAAACACGAGAAGTTTTCGGGCAAAGATAAAGTGAGCAATTACGAGCAATTTTTGCCCGTTTGGATACTCCATGGGAAGCGTTTTGAAAAAGTTTGACCGAATCTTGCTTCGGATGTTGCCTACATATCCTTGACTATAAAGGAATTAGATCAGTATAGTTCTGGAAACTTTGGCAATTAGGACTACCGAGAAATTGTGATTTCACTGCTGATGCTGCTGTTATTGCTTGTTGAACTCTTTATTTCCCCAAAATCAAGACGAAAAGAAACTAAACAAGCCTATCCTCCATGAGTTACAAGATTCCTATCTATAAGTCTTGTAATACCCCGTACATTTAAACTAGGTGTGGATATGTTAAATGAGTATTAATTTAATATTTTAAACATATGAAGTCTTATGAGATGAGTATGGGTGAAAATAGTTGTTTTAGAATTAAGATGGAGAGTGAGGTGCATAAGATTCGACAAAATCGACTAAGTTTACAAAAGATTTGTCTTTCAGCAGAATTTAGTAAAATTGTATAAAGAATTTGGAAAACCTTAAAACATGAAAGTTGTAGGCCATTGAAATATCTTTTCAACGATATATTGTGGAGGCCAAACGGATCTCTGTGCAAAACGTTATGTGCGTTTTATAGAATAGCACGCCCAGTGCGCGGCGGCGCACTTGTGGCAGTGTTACTACCATTTTGAGCGGTCAGGTGCGTGGTCAGGCCTTCAGGTGCACGGGGGCGCACTTGGCAGGTCATTTTAAAGCCCTACTTTGTCCCCACACCCCCAAAACATAAAAACTTGCTCTAGAAAGGGGAGCTCTCAAAAACCTAACTCCTTAAGGGTCCCTCCACCATCCAAGGTAAGTCTTAATGGTGATTCTAAGTTAATTTCAATTTCCCAACATCTTATTAACATGGGTAAACCCTCCATATCATTAGATATTCGATTGGGACATCATTGTTGAGAGAAGAAATCCTAGAACTCGAATTCAAGGGGATTGAACTTCAAAAAGGTAATGTCTTCACCCTCTAATTGGTTCTAGCATTAGATTAAGGACTATAGAATCTAGTTCATGATATATGAGTTGATGGGTTTGATAGAAAAGCATGAACGGTTATAGTTTTGGGTTGTTGATTGTTGATTATTGGTTAAGAGTGTTGTTTACCTTATGGGTGATAAAGAACGAGGTTGATCACAACCATTTGAGACTTTAGAATTTATTTAGGAGCAGGAGAATGGATTATTCGATGTAGAGACACCATTAATAAGGACTTTGAAGCTTTATGCCACCAAGTGTTTGAGAAAATACCTAAGTGACCAAAATATGAGTATTATTGCAAATATGGAATCCCTTTGACTTGTATTGATGTTGATTAAAGTTGAAAGGGTTGGCGAATATTGTATTACGCTCAAGTGTAGGAAGTTACGGTATGTGAGGCTAACTCTCTATGTTTGGGAATGTAAATGATTCACCCTACACTATGTTTCAATTACGACGTTACTAATTGCCTCGGAAATATAGTTAAGCCTAGTTCCTTGAATAGTTGCTGAACTTCTATTCTCTATCTTCATAATTCGTTCATGACATTCATTCTGAACGTTGTAAGCTCAATGCATAATCAATATAGACTTATGTTTAATTCCCATGAGTCTCAGCCTAGATTACTAGCATGTCATAAATAGTTGAAGCATAAGTTTTCATAATCAGTTCATGAATACATGTCTCAGTCAAGCTCTATTCAGCATTCAAGTATCATGTAACTCAGTATGGTTTAGTATTCAACATCATGTATTTCAGTATGATTCTATGTTCCTGAATGTTGAACACATGTATTTGGGCCTGAGGCCATAGTTTATATGCTTTATGCATACTTGGTCTTGAGGCCGTAGTTTATGCTTTATGCATATTTGGGCCTGAGGCCTTAGTTTATGCTTTATGCATTTTTGGGCCTGAGGCCGTAGTTATGTATACGTATACTTGGGCCTGAGGCTGTAGCTTGTGCACATATATATTGGGCCCGAGACTGTAACTTATTCAGATAAACAGGTTTTTCATCATTCAGAAGAGGAAGTATCCATATCCTTACTTCCTTTGTTTAGTTCAATTATTAGTTATCATTTTAGTTACTAGTTATTAGTTCAGTTATCAATTATCAGTTATCATTTCAGTTTCAGTTTCAATAGTTATCATTTCAATTATCAATTATAAATTCTCAGTTATCAGCTTAGTTTCAGTTTCAGCATTTATAATTCTTTCTTTCAGTTGCTTTACATACCAGTGCAATTCAAATATACTAACGTCCCTTTTTCCCAGGGCTTGCATCTCACGATGCAGGTAATTATTTACAGGTTGATGATTCAAAGTGCTAGGATTCTCGTACCAGCTATTTGGTGATCCCTAGTTCTTTTAGGGCATTATCATTACCTTACAGTCTTCAGTATTTTCAAACAGTTAGTGTTTTCAGTACTTCATTAGAGCCTTTATAGACTAGAGTAACAGTTAGACAGAGTCTCAGACTTTTCATGTTAAGTTATGTTGGCTACAAATATGTTACAGAATTGTATTAATATTTCTGCACTTTGATTTATATCATCCAAACTTTCAGTATATCAGCATGTGTTAGTTTATCTTCCACATCCAGTATATTATGATATCACATATTGATTCAGACAGCTAGTTGGTCCGCTCGGTCACATATAGTCAGGTATCAAGTGTCGTGTTATGTCTAGGCCCAGGTTCAGGGCGTGGCAAAGCTTGGTATCAGAGCCTAGGTTTAAGAGTCTTAGGGAGGCTATGAAGCCGTGTCCAGTGGAGTTTCCTTTATATGTGTGTGCCGGCCACTCATATAAATGGTTAACTACCAAGACATCCAGGATTGTCTCGTCTCTTTCAACTCTAGATCTTGCCATGAAACTTAGAGTAATAAACCTTTTCTTCCTATCGAATTCCAAACATATTGGATGCCTAAGCGACGCGCTGGAGAAACCTAAGGTCCTAGAGAGGATAATTGTCCATTGGGTATAATTATGGAGTACAAGTTGGTAAATATGAGACTTGAGAGGATGTTAAAAGGGGGATGCGATGGATAGTAGTACAGATTAGAGCATAACCTTATCAGAAAGTACAAAAGCAGCTATCATATCTTATGGTTATTAGTTTACCTCAGTTACCAATTATACAGTCTTTTAGTTAACAAGTTTATGGTTATTCAATACGCTAGTATTCAGTTATATGGTTACCAAATTTCCAATTTTCAGTGCATCAAAATTTCTGGTGACTTGTGAGTATACAGTGATGCATATGGGTTCTCAAAGAAAATGTAAGTAATAGTGATTATAGAAAAACCTTCACATATTTTAGGTCTGGATTAAGACCAAGACTCACTGAATGGCGCAGGAAGTGATTTATCAGATGAGGATATACTTTGAAGGATAAGTTTGTGCATGGTAGTGTATTTGTATGTGTTTTACCTTTTAGAACAACTTTATTTAATTCTTGGAAATGGAGCCACAAGTTGGATGATGATAGTTCAGATGTCAGACCCTAACATTGATCACTATAGTTTTGAACGGAAAAGAGCCTAAGGGTAAAATACTTAAGAGTCAGAAATATTTGTTATTACCAAAGATGTGATTTCGTACAACTCATGCAAATAACTTGAAGATATGATATATGCAATGAGAACCAAGAGCAGCCAATAAAGAATTTCAAGAATGATTTTAAGTTGTTCATATTTATTCAAATCAGAACTCGAAGTACCATGTTAGTAAGCTACTATAAGAAGTAGCAATTGATGTAAGATAAAAGATATGGTAGTTCCCCCTTAGGTTATGTGACTAAGTGATTACCACGGATGTTTATAGTATGATATGATTTTGTATTATATAGAAATTTTAGGGTTAGATATTCTAATTTTCTTTAAGACAGATGAACTTTCCCTAAGTGTGATCAATGTACATGGTCCAAAAAAAACCGATAAGTATGCGACCGTAGAACAGGGTCGGATGGTGAGGATAAGTTAGAAATAACCTTATGCCTCACTTTAGTTATCCAAAGTAGAACAAGAAAAGGTGATTCTAGAAGATGTTTAGTAAAAGAATAATAAGTAAGTTTTGAGTTGATACAGTGAATTAGCAATTTCAACAGAGCTAGTAGAGGTACAATTTAATTCACTTAGCCAGGTTAACTCTAGTGAGTGGATGATAGTTTGAAATACCAAACGTGTGTTAGAACCCAAAGAGTTTAAGTTAAATCCGAAGTACAGTGATAGTGGGAAAAACAATCAGCTAGTAGTAAGAGAGCAAACTATAAAAGAATACCGTTTAGGAATTATCTAATTATGGTCTCTCCAAGATTAATAGTGTAAGCAGAGTTAAATTATTAAGATTGTGTATGATAGTTTTGAATACTTTAGCTTTCTGTTATGTGAATAATTTAGTTTTTCCTAGTAAAAAGAGATTTCTCAGAAGTAAGTTGGAAGATGAGTCGTCATTGACGTAGAGTGCAAAGAATTGCAGAAAAGAAGGAAAGTTATTTGGATCCCAACAAAAAAAGGAAGGATCCACAAGTATAAGACCTTTGGTCTAAGGGGTGATGTGAAAACAATTAGTAAGTCCAGATAGAGATTTGAAACTCGAATAGTTAGCATGGGATATGAAAATGAAAATAAGTTCAGTAATGAGGCAAAATTGTATAATTACCACAGGGATTATGTCTAGCATGTGTAAGGAACACAAAGTGAGTAGAATTATCACTGAGCTTAGTTATTGATGATAAAGTGATCACAAAAAATCTATAAAAGCATGCATATTTATGTGTTATGAGGGTAGTTCCATTGCACGGGACTCTAAAATTTAGAGTACATGTCAAAGACTTAGTTCAAAATAATACTATAAGTATTTTCAGGAAGTGCTTAAGAAGATAATCAAGTGTGGAAAATATAACTCATGATTGAGGTAGATAAGAGAACTCTGGTGAAAGAAGTTCACCAGCCAAGATAGGAGTTCGACTTCGAACTTTGTAGATGACAGAGTTGTTGTCTAGAACAGGACTTGTTCCGCCTTAGTAGCTGAAGAGAGGAGAAACAATTTGATGATCCCTATGTGTTGCAGTTGGAAGAGGAGATTCACAAGTATAAGACAATGGCTTTTGAATAAGGTAGAGATGATGGTACTTTGAGGTACCAAGACAGATTGTGTGTTCCAGACATAGATAGACTTAAAGAGGGATGATCATGTTAGAAGCCCATAATTCCAGGTATTCGTTCCATCCAGGTTCCCAAAATATGCATCATGACCACGGAGATTTACTGGTTGAATGAAATGAAAAAGAACATCGCAGACTTTGTGGCCAATTGTCCGAATTGTCAGCAAGTGAAATTCGAGCAGCAAAAAGCCTAGTGTTTTATCACAGAAAACACATATTTTGAGTAGAGATGGTAAATATGAGATTTATAACAGGATTATCATACTCATTTTGTAACGACCCGGCCAGTTATTTTAAGAATATACAACCGGATCCCCTATTAACTGCTTTTCTTGTATTTATTTGTGCTATTGTGAGTTACCGGGAGGAATTACTTGGAGTTTCGGAGAGTTTTGGGACACTTAGTCCATATAAGAGAGCTTAATTTTTTGAAATTTGACCATAGTCGGAACTGTGTGAAGATGACTTCAGAATGGAATTTCGATGGTTTTGTTAGCTCCGTTGGGTGATTTTGGGTTTAGGGGCATGTTCGGATTGTGATTTGGAGGTCCATAGCTAATTTAGGCTTGAAATGCCGAAAGTTGAATTTTTGAAGTTTCCGGCTCGATAGACAAATTTTGATCCGAGGGTCGGAATAGAATTCTGGAAGTTGGATAGCTCCGTCGTATTGAATTTGACGTGTATGCCAAATGTCAGGTCATTCAGGCGAGGTTTGATAGACTTTTTTATCGAAAGGGTAATTTAAGAGTTTTTGGAATTCTTAGGCTTGAATCCGATGAAAAATTGGTATTTTGATGTTTTTTTGAGCATTCTGAAGATTGAACAAGTTTGAATGATATTATGGGATATGTTGGTAGGTTTGGTTGAGGTCTCGGGGGCCTCGGGTGTATTTCGGATGCTCAAACGGGCCCTTTTGGTCTTTAGGAGTTTGCTGGTTTTTTGGTGTTTTAGCAGCAGTGGTTTGTTCTTTGCAATCGCGTGAGTTCATCCACGATCGCGTAGAGTAAGTTGAGGCCAGGTGTATTTTGTGAATCGCGATCGCGAAGGTAGGAGTGCGATCGCTTATGGTGAGCAGCCTTGGTCACTGCGTTCGCAAGGAGAGCTTTACGTTCGCGTAGAAGGACTTGGAGTGGCAGTGAGGTGATAGAATTTCTCTATGCAATCGCATAGAGCTGTTCGTGATCATGTAGAGGTAGGAGATACAGTGCTATGCAAACGCATATGATGGGTCGCAATCGCACGAAAGAAATTTTATAAAAACCTGGGCAGTATTTAAATAGCCCATCCGCGACCCTTCTTCATTTTTCCACCATTTTTGAACGGGATTGAAGATGTTGAGGGAGATTTTTGAGGAAACCAAAGGGGAATCACTTGGAGGTAATATTTTTGACTTCATAACTCGTTTATATGTGATTAAAAGACTAATTAGTGGTAAACAATTAGGGAAAAATCAATGCAAAATGGGTAGTTAAGGCTTGAGATTAAGAGACTTTAAAATGGGTATTTGAGGAGTCAATTGAACTCCGATTTCAGAGTTCTTGATATGTATAGACTCGTGAGAGTATGAGGATTTTGAAAATGTAAATTTCACTCGATTCCGAGATGTGGGCCCGAGGGGAATTTTGGTCATCTTACCTAATTCGCGTATTGGCTTAGAATTTATTTGTAGAATCACTTACTTGAAGTGTCATTTATATTATGGAATTGAATTGAATAGATTTGGGACATTTGGAGTCGAGTACTCGTGACAAAGATGTGGTTTCAGGTTGATTTTGAGTCGGATCGAGGTAAGTGGCTTGCCTAACCTTGTGTGAGGGACCTTCCACTTAAGATTTGGTATTACTGATGATTGAAATGCCTTGTACGTGAGGTGGCGAGTGCGTACTTGTGCTAATTGTTGAATCCAATTTTCATTAAGTAATTACTAGTATGTTTCCTTTCCTTTTATATTACTTGCAATTTAAGCTTGTTGTTAGCTTAGGAAAACATGCCTAATTGACTTAATTGCCTTACTTGCTCAACCTGCCTTATTTGGATTTCGTGCATCATGCTAGGTTAGAAATACCTGTTTTACCTTGGTATGGAACTTGAATTGAACTGTGTACTCTTCTTGTTGTTGCTGTGTGTTTACTTTGGGACTACGGGACAGTATCCCGGGAGATCCCGCTGTATGTTTACTTTGGTACTACAGAACGATATTCCGGGAGATCCCCCTGCACATTTACATTGGAACTACAGGATTGCACCCGGTAGATTCCCCCTGTACTATGTATTTGCATTTGGGACTACGGATCGACATTCCGAGAGATCCCCTCACATTATGAGTTGGACTACGGGACGGTATCCCGGGAGATCTACTGGATATTTATATTTGGGACTACAGGACGTTATCCTGGGAGATCCCCAGTTGTTATCTTTGTGCTGAGCTGTATTTCTTTCTGTGATTACTTTGCCTCTGTAGTAGTTGTTGTCCTTTATATCCTGTGCTACTTTTACCATTGTACTTACTTATACTGTTTTTGTTCTACACTGTTGAACCTTATATCTTATTTAACCTCAGTAGGCCCTTGACCTTCCTCGTCACTACCCGACCGAGGTTAGGCTTGGCACTTACTGATTACCATTGTGGTGTACTCATGCCCTTTCTACGCATGTTTTTCATGTGCAGGTCCAGGTAATTCCACTCAGACTTATCACGCTTGAGACGAGGCGCCTGTAGAGACTCTGAGGTATATCTACTATGTCTACAGACCAAAGCGTCCCTTTCTACTCTCCCTTTTTGTATTAGCCCTTTTGTACTTTCATTTCTTTGTTAGATATTCTGGAGTTACATGCTTGTAGACATTTAAAGGTTTGTGATCATGAGATTTTGGGTTTTGGGAAATGTTATTAGTTTCGAGAGTTGTATTGTGTATGCCAAGCGACGCTTTAAAATACTATTTTATTCCACTATTTTGGTTTTTAATTATTTCTTTCGCTTATTTTCCGCATTGTTAGGCTTACCTAGTTGTAGAGACTAGGTTACGTCATGATGGTTTATGGAAGGCGAACCGGGGTCGTGACAAGTTGATATCAGAGCTCTAGGTTCATAGGAGTCATGAATCACAAGCCGATTTATTAGAGGATCACTGATCAGTATAGAGACGTCTGTACTTATCTACGAGAGGCTATGTAAATGTTTGAAAAATTCCACTTCATTTGATTTCCTTGTCGTGCAAGATTTTGATATCACAATTCTAAACTTTTGTCTTCTATTCTCTCACAGATGGTGAGGACACGTGCTACCAGAGATGATCAGGCACCTCATCCCCTACTGCAGCTGTTAGAGGCCGGGGACGAGGTAGAGGCTGAGGACGTGTACGTGGTGCAGCCAGAGCACCCGCACGAGCTGCCACCGAGGTACCATCAGCAGTTCTAACCGGAGTCCAGGCACCTGATACACCTACTTCTACTACTACTCTAGTTTTTCAAGAGACTCTTGCGCAGTTCATGAGCATGTACACCATTTTGGCTTAGGCAGGGTTGCTTCCCCTTGCTGCACCCATATCTCAAGCCAAGGGAGGAGCATAGACTCCCACCGCCTACACTCTTGAGTAGCGAGTGAATATTGATCAGGTCCCAAAGACTATTCTTGTGCCGATGACCGGGCAGCGGCTTCAGAGGATGAGCAGCGGAGACTTGAGAGGTTCAAGAAGTATGATCCTCCTGTATTCAGTGGGTTAGCCTCAGATGATGCCTTGGGAATTCTAGAGGAGTGTCACTGCATCCTACGCATTATGGGTATATCAGGATCGAGTGGGGGTTTTTTTCACTGCCTTCCAGCTTCGAGGAGTTGCCTATGAGTGGTGGTGCACCTATGAGTTAGACAGCCCAGATGAGCCACATATGAGGGGTGGCCTCAGGGACATGCGCAGAGTTTGAGCAACGGTACTATGACTGTCTCGGATTATGTTATCCATTACACTAGCTTGGCTAGACATACCCCAGCCTTGGTTTCTACTCTTTGCGTGAGGGTTCGTCGGTTTATTGAGGGGCTTATTCCCAGCATCAGGTCTAGCATGGCTCGGGAGTTGGAGATGGATATTTCTTATTAGCAGGTGGTGAGCATTGCTAGAAGGACTGAGGGTATGCATGCTAGGGAGATAGAGGAGAGGGAGGCCAAGAGGTCTCGAGAGTCGGGCCATTATTCTGGTGCCCGTGCCCCAGCTGTAGGTCGTCATGGTAGGGGTTATATGGGTCGCCCCATTCATTCAGCTCTTCCAGCAACCAGTGGTATTCCAGCTCCTCCTAGGCCTCTGGAGCCTTATTATGCACCTCCAATATCTAGTGCGCCTCCTGCACGGGGTGATTTTAGTGGTTAGTCCAGCAGACCTAGCCCGAGCCAGTCACAGCCACCACGTCCTCCCAGAGCTTGTTTTGAGTGTGGTGATACATGCCATATGGTGAGGGATTGCCCCAGACTTAGGAGGGGTGCACCTCCACAGACTTCTCAGCCACAACGTGCCCCGCAGAGTTCTCAGGCTATGGTTACAGCTCCAATTGCTACCCCACCTGCTCAGCCAGCTAGAGGTGGAGGTCAGGGAGGTAGAGGTCGCCCTAAAGGGGGAGGCCAGGCCAGATACTATGCCCTTCCTGGCCGTATCGAGGTTGTCGCCTCCGATTCTATCATCACAGGTATTATACTGGTTTGTCACAGAGATGTATCAGTTCTATTCGATCCAGACTCCACTTACTCTTATGTGTCTTCTTATTTTGCTCCACACTTGTGTGTACCTCATGATTCTTTGAGTTCCTCCGTTTATGTTTGTACTCCTCTGGGAGATTCTCTTGTTGTGGACTGTATTTATCGGTCGTGTTTGGTTGCTCTTACTATTTTTGAGACTAGAGCTGATTTATTGTTGCTCAGCATGGTAGATTTTGATATTATCTTGGGCATGGACTGGTTGTTGCCCTATTATTCTATTCTTGATTGTCACGCCAAAACCGTGACGCTGGCTATGCCAGGTGTACCGCGTGTTGAGTGGACGGGTGCTTTACATCACACTCCCAGAAGAGTTATTTATTTCTTTAAGGCTCAACGTATGGTTGATAAGGGGTGTGACGCATATCTAGCTTATGTGAGAGATGTCAATATTGATACCCCTTCAGTTGATTCAGTCCCAGTAGTACAGGATTTTCCTAATGTGTTTCCAGCTGATTTTCTGGGCATGTCGCCTGATAGAGATATTGATTTTGGCATTGATCTGTTGCCGGGGACTCAGCCCATTTCTATTCCTCCATATCGTATGTCTCCTCCTAAGTTGAAGGAGTTAAAGGATCAGTTACAGGAATTGCTTGATAAGAGCTTTATTAGGCCAGTGTATCACCTTGGGGTGCTCCTGTCTTGTTTGTGAAGAAGAAGGATGGTTCTATGCGTATGTGCATTGATTATCGCTAGTTGAACAAAGTTATAGTGAAGAACCGTTATCCTTTGCCTCGTATTGATGATCTGTTTTACCAGTTATAGGGTGTACGAGTGTTTTCTAAGATTAACTTGCATTCAGGTCACCATCAGTTGAAGATTCAGGAGCTAGATATCCTGAAGACTACTTTCAGGACTCGGTATAGTCATTACGAGTTCCTTGTTATGTCATTTAGGCTGACCAATGCCCCAACAGCCTTTATGCATTTGATGCACAGCGTGTTCCGGCCATATCTTAATTCGTTCATCATTGTCTTTATTGATGATATTCTGGTGTATTCCCAGAGTCGGGAAGATCATGAGCAGCATTTGAGGACAGTGCTCCAGACTCTGAGGGAAAAGAAGTTATATGCAAAGTTCTCAAAATGTGAGTTTGGGTTGGATTCCGTGGCATTCTTAGGCCACGTGGTATCGAGTGAGGGTATTCAGGTGGATCCGAAGAAAGTAGAGGCAGTGCAGAGTTGGCCCAGACCATCCTCAGATATAGATATTCGTAGTTTTCTTGGCTTGGCGGGTTATTACCATCGTTCTGTTAAGGGGTTTTCATCGATTGTGCCACTATGACCAGGTTGACCCAGAAGGGCGCTCCGTTCCAATGGATGAAGCTTTCAAAAGCTCAAGACAGCTTTGACTATAGCCCCAATTTTGATATTGCCTACACTTCCGGTGTCTTATACCGTCTATTGTGATGCCTCAAGGATTGGACTTGGAGCGGTATTGATGTAGGCCGGTAGGGTGATTGCCTACGCATCCAGACAGTTGAAGGTACACGAGAAGAATTATCCTGTCCATGACCTTGAGTTAGCTGCCATTGTTCACACTTTGAAGATCTGGCATCATTATTTGTATGGTGTGCCTTTGTGAGATTTATACAGATCATCAGAGCTTGCAGCACCTGTTCAAGCAAAAGGATCTAAATTTGCACCAGAGGATGTGGTTAGAGTTGCTGAAGGACTATGATATCACTATTTTGTATCACTCGGGCAAGGCCAATGTGGTGGCCGATGCCTTGAGTCGTCGTGCAGAGTGTTTGGGGAGTTTGGCTTATTTACCAGTAGCGAAGAGGCCCATGGCAATAGATGTTTAACAGCCAGTTTGTGAGATTGGATCTTTCGGAGCCCAGTCGGGTTTTAGCTTGCGTGGTTTCCCGATCTTCCTTATTTGATCGTATTAGGGAGCATCAGTATGATGACTTTCACTTTCTTGTCCTCAAGGACAAGGTTCGGCATGGTGATGCCAGAGATGTGACTATTGATGATGATGGGGTATTGATGATGCAGGGTCGGATTTGTGTGCCCAATGTTGATGGGTTTCAGAAGTTGATTCTAGAGGAGGCCCATAGTTTGCGATACTCCATTCATCTGGGTGCCCCGAAGATGTATCAGGATTTGAGATAGCACTATTGGTGGAGGCAGATGAAGAAAGATATAGTTGGATTTGTAGCTCGGTGCCTCAATTGTCAGCAGGTGAAGTATGAGCACCAGAGGTTGAGTGGGTTGCTTCAGTGGATAGAGATTTTGGAGTGGAAGTGGGAGCGGATCACCATGGACTTTATAGTTGGGCTCCACGGACCTTGAGGAAGTTCGATGCCATTTGGGTGATTGTGGATCGGCTGACCAAGTCTGCGCACTTTATTCCTATGTGTACTACTTATTCTTCGGAGCGGTTGGCAGAGATTTATATCCGGGAAATTGTTCGTCTGCATGGTATCGCAGTTTTCTTATTTTAGATAGGGGTACTCAGTTCACATCACAGTTCTAGAGGGTCGTTCAGCATAAGTTGGGTACTCAGATAGAGTAAAGTACAACATTTCACCCTCAGACAGACGGACGGACAGTCCAATCACCCTATTTAGATTCTTGAGGATATGCTCCATGCATGTGTGATTGAGTTTGGAGGTTCTTGGGATCAGTTCTTGCCATTGGCGGAGTTTGCCTACAACGACAGCTATAAGTCTAACATTCAGATGGCACCCTATGAGGCTTTATATGGTAGGCGGTATAGATCCCCGGTAGGTTGGTTTGAGCCGGGTGAGGCTAGATTATTGGGCACAGACTTGGTTCAGGATGCTTTGGATAAGGTTAAGGTGATTCAGGATAAACTCCGTACAGTCCAGTCCAGACAGAAAACTTATGCGGACCGAAAGGTTCGTGATGTTTCCTATATAGTTAGAGAGCGGGTTCTGCTTCGGATTTCGCCTATAAAGGGCGTTATGAGATTTGGGAATAAGGGGAAGTTGAGTCCGAGGTTTATTGGTCCTTTTGAGATATTGAGGTGTGTTGGGGAGGTTGCTTATGAGCTTGCCTTACCTTCCAGCTTGGCAGGAGTTCATCCAGTATTTCATGTTTCAATGCTCCGGAGGTATCACAGTGATCTGTCGCACATGTTGGATTTCAGTTCTCTTCACTTGGACAAGGATCTATCTTATGTTGAGGAGCCAGTGGCGATATTGGACAGGCAGGTTCGAAAGCTAAGGTCAAAGAACATTGCATCAGTGAAGGTTCAGTAGCAGGGTCAGCCGGTCGAGGAGGCGACCTGGGAGACCGAGCAGGATATGTGCAGCCGTTACCCTCATCTTTTCATTACTTCAGGTATGTCTCTATGCTCATTCGAGGATGAACGAATCTTTAAGTGTGGGAGGATGTAATGACCCGGCCAGTCATTTTAAGAATTTACGCCCCTATCCCCTATTAACTGCTTTCCCTGTGTTTATTTCTGCTATTCTGAGTTGTTGGGAGGAATTATTTGGAGTTTCAGAGAGTTTTGGGACACTTAGTCCCTAAATGAGAGCTTAAGTTTTTTAAAATTCTACCATAGTCGGAACAGTGTGAAGACGGCCTCGAAATGGAATTCTGATGGTTCCGCTAGCTCCGTTAGGTGATTTTGGGTTTAGGGGCGTGTTCGAATTGTGTTTTGGAGGTCCGTAGCTAATTTAGGCTTGAAATGCAGAAAGTTGAATTTTTGAAGTTTCCGGTTCGATAGTGAGATTTTTATCCAGGGGTCGGAATGGAATTCCAGAAGTTGGTGTAGCTCTGTAATGTTGAATGTGACATGTGTGCCAAATTACAGGTCATTCGAACGAGGTTTGATAGACTTTCTGATTGAAAGCGTGATTTGAGAGTTTTTGGAATACTTAGGCTTGAATCCGATAAAAAATTGGTATTTTGATGTTGTTTTGAGCGTTCCAAATGTTGGAACAAATTTGAATGATGTTGTGGGATATGTTGGTAGGTTTGGTTGAGGTCTCGGGAGCCTCGGCTGTATATTGGATGCTCAAACTGGCATTTTTGGTCTTTGGGAGTTTGCTGGTTTTCTGGTGTTTTAGAAGTAGTGGTTTGTTCATTGTGATCGCATGAGTTCATCCGCAATCGCGTAGAGTAAGTTAAGGCCAGGCGGATTTTGTGAATCGCAATCCCGAAAGTAGGAGTGCGATCGCGTAGGGTGAGCAGCCTTGGTCACTGCGTTCGCATGGAGAGCTTTGCGTTCACGTAGAAGGACTTGGAGTGACAGTGAGGTGATGGAATTGCTCTATGTGATTGCATAGAGCTGGTCGCGATCGCATAGAGGGAGGATAACCAGTGCTATGTAAACGCATGTGATGGGTCGCGATCGCACTGAAGAAATTTTATAAAACTTGATTTGGGCTAATTAGTGGTGAAAATTAGGAAAACATTATAAAGTAAGATGAAGACATAACTCGTTTATATATGATTAAAGGTTTAATTAGTGGTGAAAATTAGGGAAAAATCAGTGCAAAATGGGTAATTAGGGCTTGAGATTAAGAGACCTTAAAATGGGTATTTGATGGGTCAATTGAACTCTGATTTTAGTGTTCTTGATATGTATAAACTCATGAGAGTGTAAGGATTCTGAAAATATAAATTTCACCCGATTTGGTAAGTGGCTTGCCTAACCTTGTGTGGGGGACCATTCCCTTAGGATTTGGTATTATTGATAATTGAAATGCCTTGTACGTGAGGTGGCGAGTGCGTACTTGTGCTAATTGTTGAATCCGGTTTTCATTAAGTAATTACTAGTATGTTTCCTTTCCTTTTATATTACTTGCAATTTAAGCTTGTCGTTAGCTTAGGAAAGCATGCCTAATTGACTTAATTGCCTTACTTGCTCAACCTTCCTTATTTGGATTTCGTGCATCATGCTAGGTTAGAAATACCTGTTTTACCTTGGTATGGAACTTGAATTGAACTGTGTACTCTTCATGTTGTTGCTGTGTGTTTACTTTGGGACTACGGGACAATATCCCGGGAGATCTCGCTGTATGTTTACTTTGGTACTACAGAACGGTATTCCGGGATATCCCCCTGCACATTTACATTGGAACTACGGGACTGCACCTGGTAGATTCCCCTTGTACTATGTATTTGCATTTGGGACTACGGATCGACATTCCAAAAGATCCCCTCGCATTATGAGTTGGACTACGGGACGGTATCCCGGGAGATCTACTGGATATTTATATTTGGGACTACAGGACGGTATCCTGGGAGATCCCCAGTTGATAACTTTGTGCTGAGCTGTATTTCTTTCTGTGATTACTTTGCCTCTGTAGTATTTGTTGTTGTCCTTTATATCCTGTGCTACTTTTACCATTGTACTTACTTATACTGTTTTTGTTCTACACTGTTGAACCTTATATTTTATTTAACCTCAGTAGGCCATTCACCTTCCTCGTCACTACCCGACTGAGGTTAGGCTTGGCACTTACTGAGTACCGTTGTAGTGTACTCATGCCCTTTCTGCGCATGTTTTTCATGTGCATATCCAGGTACTTCCACTCAGTCTTATCACTCTTGAGACGAGGCGCCCGTACAGACTCTGAGGTATATTTGCCGCATCCGCAAACAAAAAAGTCCCTTTCTACTCGCCCTTTTTCTATTAGCCCTTCTGTACTTTTGTTTATTTGTTAGATATTCTGGAGTTAGATGCTTGTAGACATTCAAAGGCTTGTGATCTTGAGATTCCAAGTTTTGGAAAATGTTATTAGTTTTTAGAATTGTTATTGTGTATGCCAAGCGGCACTTTAAAATACTGTTTTATTTCACAATTTTGGTTTTTAATTATTTCTTCTGCAAATTGGTTTATTTTCTGCATTGTTAGGCTTACCTAGTCGTAAAGACTAGGTGTCGTCACGATGGTTCATGGAGGGCAAACTGGGGTCGTGACACGTTTTAAAAGCATGATTTGATTGGATGATTATATATCGACTTACCAAGTCAGCACACTTCTTGCCAGTAAAAACTACAGATTCAGTAGAAGATTATACCAAGTTGTACATGCAAAAAATCATCTGATTGCATGGGACTCCGTTGTCCGTTATTTTTGACTGTGGCTCTCGTTCTAAAATGAACTTTTAGAAGTTCTTTCATAAAGGATTAGACACAAGTTTTTCATCCTCAGAAAGATGGCCAGGTAGAGCGCATTATTCAAAGAGCTGAGGATATGTCCTTGATGTTAAAAGTAATTGGGATGATCACATACCTCTCATTGACCTTGCTAATAATAACACCTACCATTCTAGTATCAAGATGTCACGTGCGAGACTCTGTATCGGTGAAGGTGTAGATCGCCAATTGGTTGGTCCAAAGTTGGTGAAGAGGAGTTATTGGGACCAAATTTGGTCTATCAGACTATGGAGAAAGTTAAGTTTGATTCAAGAGCGTTTGAAGACTGCTCTGAGCCGCCAAAAGTCCTATTCGAGCGTGTGGCATAGAGACGTGGAGTTTTAAGTTGATGATTGGGTATTTCTGAAAGTTTCGCCTATGAAAGGCGTTATGAGATTTGGGAAGAAGGGGAAGCATAGTCCCAGCTATATTGGGCCATATAGAATCTTGTGAAGGATCGATCAATTAGCTTATGAGTTGGAGTTGCTACCAGAATTTGGGGTGGTACAGCCAGTATTTCACGTATCATGCTATATCATTCAAGTTTCAAGTACTTAGTTACTCACATCAGTTCAGATACTCATGTCAGTTCAATACTTAGATACTCATGTCAGTACTATACTCAGCTATTCGTGTCGGTCCAATACTTAGGCATTTATGCCAGCTTAGTACCCAGATTACTCAAATATCTGTGTCAGTTCAATATTCATATACCTATGTTAGTTCAGTATTCACGTATCTATGGCAGACCAATATTCAATCTATACAGTAGTCATTCAGTTCACTATCTCAACAATTCAGTAGTCATGTATTCAATCAATTTAGTATGCAAGTGTTAATGAAAGTTCATGTTTCTACCAGACCCGTTTAAGGTCCTGAGTTAGCATAAGTTACAGTCATGGCAATCATTCGAGGACGAATGATCCCAAGGGGGAGATAATGTAACACCTCGTACATTCAAACTAGGTGTGGATATGTAAAATGAGTATTAATTTAATATTTAGACATATTAAGTCCTAGCGAGATGAGTATGGGTGAAAATAGTTGTTTTACAATTACGATGGAGAGTGAGGTGTATAAGATTCGACAAAATTGACTAAGTTTACGAAAGGTCTGTCTTTTAGAAGGATTTATTGAAATTGTATAAGGAATTTGGGGAAATTCAAAACACAAAAATTGTAGGTCTTTGAAATATTTTTCCAACTATATATTATGGAACCCAAACGGATCTCTATGCAAAACATTATGTGCATTTTACATAACAGCGCAATTATGCGTGCCCCGTGTGCGGCCAGGCACTTATGGCAGCGTTACTGCCATTTTACACGGTCAGGTGCATGGTCATGCCTTCAGGTGCACGGGGCGCATTTCGGGGATCATTTTAAAGCCCTACTTCATCCCCCACACCCCCCAAAACACAAAAACTTACTCTAAAAATGGGAGCTCTCAAAAACCTACCTCCTTAAGGGTCCCTCCACCATCCAAGTTAAGTTCTAATGGTGATTCTAAGTTAATTTCAATTTTGCAACATCTTATTAATATGGGTAAATCCTCCATATTATTAGATATTCGATTGGGACGTCATTGTTGAGAGAAAAAACCCTAGAACTCGAAAGAGGATTGAACTTCAAAAAGGTAATGTGTTCACCCTCTAATTGATTCTATTATTGGATTAATGATTATAGACTCTAGTTCATGAGATATGAGTTGATGGGTTTGATAGAAAAGCATGAACGGTTATAGGTTTGGGTTGTTAATTGTTCATTATTGGTTAAGGGTGTTGTTTACCTTATTGGCGATAAAGAATGATGTTGATTATAACCATTTGAGACTTTAGAATTTATTAGGAGCAGGTTAATGTATTATTGGGAGTAGAGACACCAATAATAAGGACTTTCAAGCTTTATGCCTCCAAGTTTTTGAGAAAATGCCTAAGTGACCAAAACATGAGTATTATTGTTAATATGGAATCCCTTTGACTTGTATTGATATTGATTAAAGTTTAAAGGGTTGGCGAATATTGTATTACGCTCAAATGCAGGAAGTTAAGGTATGTGAGGCTAACTCTCTATGTTTGAGAATGTAAATGATTCTCCCTATACTGCATTTTATTTACGACATTACTAATTGCCTTAGAAATATAGTTAAGCCTAGTTCCTTGAATAGTTGCAGAACTTCTATTCTCTAGCTTCATAATTCGTTCATGACTTTCATTCCAAACGTTGTGAGCTCAATGCGTAATCAATATAGACTTGTGTTCAATTCCCATGACTCTCAGTCAAGATTACCAGCATGCCATAAATAGTTGAAGCATAAGTTTTCATAAGCAGTTCATGAATACATGTCTTAGTCTTGCTTTATTCAACATTCAAGTATCATGTAACTCAGTATGGTTCAATATTTCAGCATCATGTATTTTAGTATGATTCTCAGTTCCTGAATGTTGAACACCTATATTTGAGCCTGAGGCCGTAGTTTATATGCTTTATGCATACTTGGGCTTGAGGCGTAGTATATGCTTTATGCATGTTTGGGCCTAAGGCTGTAGTTTATGCTTTATGCATTTTTGGGTCTGAGGTCGTAGTTATGTATACATATAATTGGGCCTGAGGTCGTTGCTTGTGCACATATAATTGGGCTCGAGGCCGTAGCTTATTCAGATAAACAGGTTGTTCATCATTTAGAAGAGGGAGTATTCATATCCTTACTTCCTTTGTTTAGTTCAATTATTAGTTATCATTTCAGTTATCAGTTATCATTTTAGTTACCAGTTATCAGTTATCATTTCAGTTTCAGTTTCAATAGTTATTGTTTCAGTTGTCAATTATAAATTCTCAGTTATCAGCTTAGTTTTAGTTTCAGCATTTATAATTCTTTCTTTCAGTTGCTTTACATACCAGTGCAATTCAAATGTACTGACGTCCCTTTTACCCGGGGCTTGCATCTCACGATACAGGTAATCATTTACAAGTTGATGATTCAGAGTGCTAGGATTCTCGTACCAGCTATTTGGTGATCCCCGGTTCTTTCGGGGCATTATCATTACCTTACAGTCTTCAATATTTTCAGACAGTCAGTGTTTTCAGTACTTCATTAGAGGCTTCATAGACTATAGTAACAGTTAGACAGAGTCTCAGACTTTTCATGTTAAGCTATGTTGGCTGCAAATATATTTAAGAATTGTATTAGTATTTCCGCACTTTGATTTATATCATCCAGACTTTTCGTATATCAGCATGTGTTAGTTTATCTTCTGCATTCAGTATATTATGATATCACATGTTGATTAAGCTAGCTAGTTGATTCACTCGGTCACATATAGTTAATCACCGAGTGTCGTGTTATGTCCAGGCCCAGGTTCGGGGTGTGACAAGTCTTCTGATGCTTGATCTTTGTTTACCATGAATGGTAATAACAATTAAATTTTTATATGGGACTCTAAAAATACGTGATATATTTGTATGCTAGTTGTTTGGGCAGTTGATGCTAGATATGTGAAGTTTAAAAGCAGAGTTATAATCAAACCAAGGGGCTAGCTATCCAGGCCTCGGGCTAGCCAATGAAGGGCCTCGAGGTTAACGCCTGGGCTCGGGCTCGGGCTCGAGCTATCGGGGATAACCGGAAAGGGGCTAACAGTCGGGATATAATTGAAAGAGTCTCTTTATGGCCAATATCAAGCAATAAATGAAGAACAAGTATGAAAGCAATAAATGAAAGAGGTAGTCTCGAGCGAGTAAGTTAGAGAGAAAAGAGAGAGAGAGTTGTTATTGATCCTGTGTAAAATAGTTAGAGCAACCAGCTTACAAAGTGCCAATAATTTCCCTTTTATAAGAGGAGGAATCCAAACATAGTACAAGATACATTAAATGATAAATGAAGCGGGAAGGGATAGCTAACTAGCTTCATGATGTAGACGTAGACCAGCGTTAGACTAGCCTAGTAGACTTAATCGGCCCTGGATGCATTCTTTGGAAGTCTCTTATGCTCGTCGGGGTCTCGGACAAGATTATCCCCAGGCCGGGTGTCGACAGATCTTGAGGGAGGTACCCGGCCTGAGGTCTCAAGCCTCAGAGGCGATCTCCTGAAGTACCTTATAAACAAGAAATCCGTCCCCCCGATTTCGCCGTACATAGATAGTCCTCGCGTTTCTTAGAGAGAAGCGATAAAAATGAATTTGACATCCCACTTTATGGGCACCAATAATGACGTCGTGCTGATAAAACATGCCTCTATGAATACCGAAATGTTTCATCATTTCGCTTTTTTAGGGCCATACGATGCGTCGTGATTTCTCGTTCTTCGGGGTTATAATGTCGCCGTTGATTTAGCTCCCGCGAACGCATTGAATATGCCTGTCGTTACGTTTTCCGAGGGCGATAATGGCATCGTCTATTACTTTTCCCTTCTCTTCTATAAATGGAGCCCTTTGTGATCCGTTTTTCATCCAAACATCCTCTGATATCTATCCATTCCTCTTTTCTTGCTACCTTTACTCTTTGTTGTTTACCATGTCTCAAGCCCATGGCCTCATGATTTTATGGCGACATCAGGCATGATATGGCTTATCTCTCAGACTTTCCCTGGTTAAATGAAGCTATGCTACCTTTATGTTATTGTTGTTGTCGTTGTTGATGTTGTCGTCTCCACTAGCTCGGGGCGATGAAGTAGAGGACCAATCTCCTCCGACCCAAAGAAGTATTTGGATTATACACCGCTGATCATCCTCCTTCCTTGGCTTGGCGTATTACACCCCCTTTGGATTCCTTGGGGTATGGCGGCACTTTCTACTAACAGTTGCCTCCCATGCCGAGGCAACGTCTCAAGAAGTGGCTTTATAATAGTAATATTGGCGGAGTTCATACTAGCCAGATTTTTCACCCAGCCACTTCTTGTCTCCTTTCAGCTTCTCCTTCGTCACTTAGCTCTTCTCCATCGCTTTCCTCTTCTATATCTTCCCTTTTGAAGACGTCATTCCAGGAGGGTCAAGATGAGACTCCCGAGGGGATTAGCTTGGAAGATATTGTCTTTGAGGTCGCGCGCTTGACGAGATGATACCGAAGATGCCGCTATTGAGAACGCACTTTTGGGAATAAGGTAGATTCTTAGGCTTTTGTTGTATGTACACCCTTCCGCTTCTTTGTTCCTGTTTAAGGATCCCCTTACGGGCTTTTGTAATCATATGTAAGGACCCGTCGAGGGACATTATAAACAAATGTTTATGAATATAAAGATATTTTCTTGACTTCTGCCTTTGATACTTGCCGTATTCCTTTATGTTTGCGGAGCCTCTGAATGCACGATCCTGTTTGTTGTTGCTAATACTGAACCTAGATGCGAGTATTCCTTCTGGCCTTCAGCTGATGAAAATGGCTCAGCGCGGGGTCTTTTGTGATTCCTTGGATTGAACCTGAATAAGGCCAATAGAGTCGGGCCGCCGAGATCCTGACTCCACGTAAAATGAGAATAATGTTTTGGGCCTCAGAGTCATGACTTACCAGTTGAGTGCCATAATAACCTTTGAGAAGAAATCTTCTTAGGGACCCATGGACGGGGGCTACTTTTGAGCCCTTGAGAGTAGTCTCCGAGCAAAGACTTGCTCGCACTCAGACCACCCGGAAGCACGTTTTAGTGTGAATAGTCTTATGGTGTTGTAGATATATTCTGAAAGAGGGTTTGTCCAACCTTGGATGGCACCCAGAGCTAGGTTCATACGGGTGACGTTCAAAAAATGCTTATTTCTTCAGAGCTTGACTCCCTTTGATGGAGATCATCAAGGTTGGGTGCCACCCTTGTGTTGGCGAAGGAGTCGTCGACTCCCTAGAGCGTAACTTTACCTTGACGGAAGGACTGGAGAGGATGTTATCGGCTAGCGTTCCCGACCAGCTTTGAGGTAGGCGAATCATCGCCGTCTTTCCTATATATATTATGAGGCTATTTTCGCCTTCTCAGGGGTTACCCCATTTTAAGCAGTTGTCATTTTCTTTCTGTGCCATGTTTCCGGTATTTCAGCATTAACACGCCTGTACATCTTCTCGACTTTTATTTCTTCAACTTTGTGACCGCTATGGCGGCTACGTCAGGGTTTATCCGATAGGGGGGGAGAGCTCCACCCCCGGTCTTTGGGATCATCAAGGTCTGCTGACTTTATGGTGTCGATTGATTATGCCCTTCGTTGTTGTTGTCGAGGATGACAGAGACCAGGTATGGACGAGTCGCTTCACCCGGGTGTGGGCCGCTGGCATTATACCTTAGGAGCCCATATTATTTATTGAAGAATGGGGCTATACTCTTAGGTGGTACGCCCCGTGCTTTACCAATTCTGCCTATGGCGAGAGCTGGTTTAGTAGTTGTGTGTTCCTCCCTTCTTCTGTAGTGGTTCTACGGGCGTCGGGCGACGTTCTTGACCTGCCAGGCTTGGTCCGAGGAGTTGGCAGCCCACTCGTCCTGTGAGGAGCGCAAGTAGCGGGCTTTGTCCCGGGATAGATGGGAAGTGAAATACTAGGGTGAGCATTGCGCTATTCCTTCCTTGCTATCACCTTATACTTCTTACTGAGTTTTCTTCTGTAGGCATTCGACAAGCTTGAGTATGGACTGCTTCATTGTGGAGCTAGGCTCCAGAATGCTCTGGATGAGGGTAGGTCCCTCAGGCTCCTTTGCAAGGAGAAGGAAGTTGAGTTGACATACTGGCGATATAAGGCATAGCGGAACTCGAATTACGAGAGTTATTTGATAGGGCAGGTAATTTCTTGTCCCAAGTGGGTATGCGTTTCGCTTTTTAACCTTTTGGGTTAACTTTTCGCCTATCCCAGTTGTAGAAAAAGACGGATGCTCTGGAGTTCCTTAGAGGTGAAACCGATCAAGTCAGGGATGACTGTGGCAACCTAAGAGTTCAGGCGCATGCTCAAGCTTCAGAAGAGAAAGGTACCTTGTCTAAAGTTCCTGCCTTCGAGGCCCTACCCCACTTGGCTCGTGACAACACTTCAGTTCAAGTGGATATGATCACGAAGTTTGAGTCCGAACTTTCGAAGGTCGGGGCTGAGATCGTTGATACTCGGGCTGAAGCAACACTGAGCCGGACTAAGGCTAACTAGGAGATGGCGATTTATTTGAAGGATGCTACTGATGCCCAAGCCGAATTGAAGAGGGTCCTCGATCGTGAAGAGAGGATCAAAGAGTATGCTCATTGTAGATCCCGAAGAAAGGTTCTCGAGGAGATCGGTGCCAGGGGTTTTGTTCTCCCGGAAGGGCTGGCGCGAGCGAGGGCGAACGAGCGTGATGCTCGGTCATTCGTATCCATCGCCGAGGAGAGTGAGGATGAGGCTGGTAGGTCGTAGCCCTCAGGGGCGGGACATAGACTCTGCCATCTTGTTTGTGATATTTCTAGAGCGCGTCTGTAGACGGAGGATGCACCTTTTTATGTATGTAAAATAGAAAAGAACCTGAAGCTTTATTTATTATGTATCCCTTTCTGCTTCGCTTGTAACTAGGGCTGTGCACGGATCGGATTGGATCGGATTTAGCCTATTTCGGATTCGGATTTCGGATTTCGGATTCTGAAAAGGGCAATCCGAATTCGATCCGAATTAACATTGGATTGGATCAGATTTTAAACTTTGGATCGGATAATTTTTCGGATTGTCGGATCGGATTGTCACAAAATTTTTCAACAATTTAAAGTTCATTCGGTGTCTCTATCTCATCTTCCATCTACCAAAACAAACAAAAAAATCAAAATAAAATCAAAAGTTGAAGAATAGAACATGAAATAGACATAAAAGACAGAAGAGAAGAGAAGAGAGGCGGAAGAAAGAGACATAAAATCAAAGTAAAATCGGAAGTTTGAGTCATTGAGACTCTTTTAGTCTTCACTGAAGAGAAGAGAGGTGCAAGAGAGGCGGAAAAATCTAAGTGAGTGAGGGGGTGTGTGAAAAATGAATAAGCATAACCCTAAAATTTTAGTGTGTATTTATATAGGTACATATAATTTCGGATATCGGATCGGATCGGATTAAAATCATACCAATCCGAATCCAATCCGAAAATCCGAAATTTCATAAAACACAATCCGTATCCAATCCGAAAATTCGAAATTTGAAATCCGAAAATCCGAAATAGAGTGGATCGGATCGGATTTCGGATATCCGATCCAAATGCACAGCCCTACTTGTAACTAGGTGGACTGGTTTCCGAGTTGGTGAGAATCCTTAGATTCGTAATATGGCTCCGAGGATCATCAGGCATGCCCGAGGGCTCTTACGCGTTCGGTCGATGCAGCTCTTAGTGTAAGCTGGCATTAGAGCTCTTATGTTTTGCTCAACTATTTTGGGTTTAGTCTCCGAGTCGGGCTTTGACTTGAGCTCACTTGACCCTCAAGTTTTGTTTTTTCGTGAGCTGGCAACAATGGCTCTTACGCTCTAGGTCGAAGCGACCTTTTATGTATGTGGCCCTGAGGCTCGTGAAGCTGGCGACGATGGCTCTTACAATATGCCTTTAGGCATGTATAGTTAACTATTTTGTATTCGGTCTCCTAATCGGGTTATGACTCGAGCTCACGTTGACCCTCAAGCTTTCAAATTTTTAAGCTGGCGATAATGGCTTTTATGCTTTTGGTCATTGCGACCATTTAATGTTTGTGGCCCTAAGGTTCATTAGGCTGGCGATAATGGCTCTTATGCTTTTCCCTTAGGCATATGTAGGATTTGTTTTCCTCTCGTTAAGGACTTTTGAAATAATTTTGCCTGACCCGTCGTCGGTTCGGGAAGAACCTCGATTTCAAGTCGTTTGTGGCGATGTTCGAGCACCTCGGAAGGTTTAGCGCGTAGGCTGAGTAGCTCGAAGCCTTTGTGATTTGGAGCTGACATGGTCGAAGCTCTTTTGCCTATCGAGGGTAGCTTGTTTAACCGGTTCTTTTCGAAGTAGATTCGAAGTGATGGCCTATGATTTTATAGCGACGATCGGGCATCCCTGAATCGCGTTAATTTGGCTTGTGCAGCCGTATTGACCGTAGTCATTTGTATTTGGCCAGAGCCATTTTTGATCCCGAGTGTGGTAGTTTAGGCATCTACATCGAGGGTATGCCTTTTTGGGAGTCTTACAAATGCGATATATAGCCTATAATTTGGAATCAAGTTTTATGCCTGTAGTGAGGTCTTACAATATTTTCATGCCTGTTGAGGTCTTACAGTTCTTCATGCCGGGAGGGGTCTTACAATTTTTTCATGATGTTGAGGTCTTACGGATTCTTCATGTTGTTGAGGTCTTACAGATTTTTCATGTCGTTGAGGTCTTACAGATTTTTCATGCCGTTGAGGTCTTATAGATTTTTTCATGCAGTTGAGGTCTTACAGGATCGAGTTTTCCCGCTCGGGGTCTTGTGGCCTTGTGGTCTGATGAGTCAATGGAGATGAAGCTTTGACGGCAATCCCCGAATCATCGAGAGTTTCTTGATTTGGGAGCCATTTTTCGTAAACTTCTCATTGCTTCATCGGGGATTTACGATTTTAGAGATCCTGACCCTGGGATTGTGTGCTTTTCTTTTGAGATTTTGATGCCAGTCCTCGAGTACTCGAGGTGCTTTTGGCCTTGGAGATGTTCAACGCTTTCTGTGTTGCCTTACCTAAGGGCTTATGATTTCGGAGTACTGACCTGGGGGTCGTTTTAAATGTTGAATTGTTGATGCCAGTCCCCGAGTATTCGGGACGTTTCCGGTGGAAGAATTGTTTTTGCGAAGGCGCTGAGTCTCTTTTGGAGCGTAAGATGCCTTGACAGAATATATTCTTCAATTTATCTGATACAAGTGTACATGTATTCGCCGTCGGGAGCCCAGCTATATGGACACGACTCTTTTGACCATTTGGCTGGGTACATTACTTTCCTATACTTTCCTATATGGGCGGCTGCTACTATCTTGAAAATTAAAATAGATTTTGAAATGAATTCCCTCGTTCTCCAAGTGGGCTCCTGCTATTGACTTGAAACTTGAAATGGATTCCCTCGTTCTCCATGTGGGCACCCGTTTATGACTTGAAACTTGAAATGGATTCCCTCATTCTCCAGGTGGGCGCCCGTTAATGACTTGAACTTGAAATGAATTTCCTCATTCTCCAGGTGGGCGCCTGTTACTACCTTGAAACTTGAAATGGATTCCCTCATTCTCCAGGTTGGTGCTTGCTACATACCTGAAACTTGAAATGAATTCCCTCATTCTCTAGGTGGGTGCCTGCAATCACAACAACATAGACAAAAGAAAGAAAATTTTCTGCCCCAGTTTGTACCAGGATCATCCATGAGCGTTACTTGAATCCCGTTTTCCATGAGAGTCCTGAAAACTTAAAACTAAATCTCATTATCCAAGAGGCTCCTGAAAACTTAAAACCAAATCCAATTCTCCTAGAGGGTCCTGGAAACCTAATCCCATTATCCAGGAGGATCCTGAAAATTTAAAATTGAACTTATCTGGAACATGCTTTCCTCATAGAGGATTCTTGTTGAGCAAACAAAATTTCTTTCCCCTGTTTCTAACAAAGAAAATCTTGTTAATTTGAAAATGTGGTGGTTAGTTTGTGGCATCTTTGCTGAAGGTGTCTGCTTCTGCCATTGCCATGCTTCATACTGATAAGCTGCTTCAGACTAACAAAGAGTCGTTTGACCTTTTAATCGAACCTTGACCACAAAACCTCTGAATGACCCGAATCCCTTATACTCACTTGTTGTATGGCTTGTTATTCTGACAATTATTGAACCTTTGCATTTCCTCAAAATTCACAAATCACTTGATCACCTGAACTTCAATCGCCACCATATTGCTCATTCTGAATCATGTCACTTGTGATGTGCTTGGCCGAACTTCGCTTTGTGCAATTAAAATCTGGTAATAGGCTTTGAAATCCTTTATCACTTGTTTAACAAAGACTAACTTGAAAGAGGCTTAGAAAATAGAACCAAAAGAACAAAGTGAAGTGATTTTTGACAAAAGGAACGAAAGAAAAATTTCAAACAAAGATGAATATTTGAAGAAGAATGGAAAAGAGACATGCGCTCTCAAGTGGGAATAGGGAGTTTTTCCAATTAAAATGACATTAATTGAAATAGGATTATTTATTTAATTCAGAGTCGCCCCTTGGGATAATTTATGGTTTTCCAAGTTACTAATTTACTTTAAATCCCAAATCGAGGAAATTTGATTCTGTTTAAAGTCTGCGAAACCTGAAGACCGGGTAAGGAATTCTGTTAACCGGGGAGAAGGTGTTAGGCATTCTTGGATTTCGTGGTTTTAGCACAGTCGCTTTAATTATACTTGGCTTAATCAAATTGTTTAATTACGTATTTTAAACCTATGAGTGTTTTACCTCTTACCGCTTTTAAATTTCTTGATTATTCACAACTATGGAATTATCTTGAAATGAGTTACACGTACGTTTACTCGTTTTGTTTGGCGCGTCAAAAATCATGTCATGCGTACGTGTGCACAATTAATGATACTTTATTAATTATTAAGATTGTTTGGTCAAGGTCGCGCGAACGCGTACCTTGATTTATTTTGAGAATCATAATTATGTCACGCGAACGTGTACATAATCACGATAATAAATTAGAATGCGCCTAAAGCATTCTGCGCATATGAATTGTTTTATTAACCTTTGGGATTATTATAAGGTCCTGAATTATCGACTATATATAACTGTGGAAGAAATGAATTAAATTAGTTACGGGAAAGATACGCTAGCTTATGTGATTAAGACTGTTAACGCTGGGCCAGCAACATTTGACACATAATCCGACGAATGGTTAAAGCAGTTCTTAAAATGACCGGTCTATTTGTTCGGGGTAAGTCCATGCCTCAAATTTGAAGTGTGGACATTGACCCATGCACAATCTGTTTCTAATTAGGTGCAAGTTTTCCTAAAAGATTACAACCGTGCAAACCCCTAAATATTCAGTATAAGCATTCGGCCATGAATGGATCAAATTGCTATCTAAATAGTGCCTCGCAAGGGGTTGGATGTACACACTAAAGGATGCTCATTAAGAAACATCTGATCTTAAATCTTTTCTATCTTTATTCCAACTATTCATAAAGCAAAAATAGAAACAGATTAGGGAAACAAAATATGAACCCATTCAGATTTAGCTACTTCCAACACAAATGAAACAACGTAACTCATAAACATCAACAATTAATATGACCCAATTAACTTTATCATGCTATAATTCATAGAACAAATAGAGTAATGAGAAGGAGTAACAAAATGAACTAAATAACAGTAAAGAAGAATGAAGAAATGTGAAACTTTATTGCTGAATTTGCTACGTATACAAATGAGTGTGCAGCAATACTCAAACGAGCTACTGATTGGAAATTCGACGACCATGAAGCTTGCCGAAATACTCGAACTAAACTAGTGACTAACAAACAGAGCATAAAGCTGCTGCTGCGTTTTTAAAGAAGGGGTGGCTGCTTCTCTTTCTCTTAGTGTGGGGCTGAAAAAAATGGCTGCTAAATTTAGCAGTAGCTCTTTTTTGCCTTAGCTCTAAGGTGATCTCTCTTCTGTTTCTTTGTGTCCGTTCCCCTGTTTCTCGTACGTCTCTGTGTGTATCTATGTGTGTGCTTGAATTCATGAAAAGAAAAAGAAGAGAGGAAAAGTTCCCATGAATTCGTGCTCTTTCCCTTTACTGTGCGTGTGTGTGTGTTTGTGTGTATCTCTGTGTGTTCTTGAAAAATCAGAGAAATGAGAGCCCGCGGAAGGTTCTTCTGCTTTTCTTTAATGTTAATGGTCGATCTCCCCCTTTGTGGAAGTCCGTTTCTTTTTATTTAGGTCCCTATGTTTTTCTTTTAATTAGTGATCCTAAGGTTGTGGGTCCGGGAAGTAAAAATTGCACGGGGCGTCCTATTTGGTCGCCCCCGTTTAACCTATACCCATTTTTTAAATTTTTTTTAATTTGTACCCACTTTTAAATAACTTGAGCCCCTTTCTCTTCCCCCTTCCCCTTTCTCTCCCTCCTTCTAATACTGGTATTGCTACTGTTATTTAATTTATTCAACTCGTCGCGATGTTTTCTCATATGTCCACCTAAAGCTTGGCCGACAGCAAACTCTTCAGCACAAAACGAACATTCATGTTTCTTAGGTTTAACAGTAGGTAACTCGTTAGGAAAAGTAGTCATCAACATGAGTTTAGTAACTGTATATTTATGACTTGCTCTGTGTCCACCCAGTGCTTGAAACGAATCAAATTGTAATCATCAACAATTTTTATGACTTGCTCTGTGTCCACCCAGTGCTTGAAACGAATCAAATTGTTTTTTGCATGTTTTGTGCTCAAAGATTTTACTACGTCCGCTTTTAGCCTGCATTTTTTTTTTGGATGGAGTTTAAAATAACAAAACGAAAGACAAATAAGCAGAAGCTGAAGAAGAAAGAAAAAGACTGGAACACACAAGCACTAGAAAGAAAAGAGAACTAAATAATTTTAGCTCTAGAGCTGAAGTTTCCCAGTTACAACACAAAAACTTCAACTCTAGAGTTGAGCTTCAGGCCCGGCTACTAGAATGCTAAAATTTTGCGTGATTGTCTTTGCTACTTCAGCCCCGTCTGCTAAAGTTATGCGAAAAAGCGGGTACGCTTATAATTTTTTTCGCAAAGCGGGCACAAGTTAAAATGTAATACAAAAAGCGGGTATAAATACAAATATCCCTTTAGGTAATGAGCAAAATGGGCAGAAGGGAGGAGTGGGCTCAGTAGACAAATCCGAAAGTGGGCCAATATTTTGGACTCTTCACTTCTAAAAGTTCATAAATTAACAAACTAAAACTTCTTCCCTTTAAATAAATTAAAATTAGTTTCAATTAATTAAAGTAAAATTATATCATAATATGAAACTCTTTTTTTATATTTTCGATTTTATGTTTAAAAACTAAAATTGAAGATAAAATTGTACTAAAATTCTATAAAATCAAATAAACACTAAAAATATGCTACAAATATTAAAAATAACTCTTAAAAATTCGTACGAGTCAAAAATTACGTGCTTGCTTGTTTCATCTCCTAATATCTCAATACTTAAAGTGAGGGAAATTTATTGAGCAACTGAGAGAGTACCGAGAAAACAATATAATATTGGCTTGCTATTGAAAGTTATCATCTCTTTTAACAGGTCCTTACCATCTCTTTAAACGTTACTGATCTACGCTTGCTATTGAAAGTTATCATTCATTTATTTTTAAATGATTTGATAATATAAAAATATTTTATACTGCATACTTGTCTAAATATTAGTATCATTTTCAATAGTGAATCAAATAAACTTAGATGCACAAATTAACTGGAGAGGTAGACAACTACAACCACAGATGTGTATGGGTCCAAATTTGTACAATCACGACCGTTGATGAGTACGACAAGCGACGAGGTCTTCGTAGCTCGACATCCTGCAGGGGACGACCTACAGGCGAACAAGAAACTGTATGACTTTTGCAGCAGTGTAGGCCCATTAGGGGACATTAGGAACATTCTTTCGAATATTCTCTATGATTTGTCTTTTAGGGCTTAGAAGAGGTTTGTCCCTTATATATATAGAGCGTAAAATAACCTTGTAAGCTCTCTGGGAATTTTTCCTAACTTATAACACTTGCTTACAAAAAACGATTGAGGTCATTATTGTTTAAGGGTTCATCTTGACAAGATAAAGAAATCTTATCCATTATATTCTCCTTATATATCTTTTGTTCTAGAGATTATTATACTTAGCTAAGATTTATCACTTCATTTTCTTTGATTGATTTATTCAAAAAGGTTCTGATATCTTTTGAGTCAAACAATTTGGCGACGTATGTGGTGAGTTTTTATAGCTGGGATCTTAGTTTCTTCTAGATCCTTGAAAGAAATAATCGCCTCTTCTTAGCCTCGCAAAGGCCAACAATGGCACGAAAGGGAGAGGCAAGATTAAAGGCAATAGTAGGTGTCACGAACAACCTCCTGAATTTCCTCAATGAAGCCGGTAGGGAAGACAACGAAAACGCAACGCCAAGTGCTACACCTGAGGGGGAGATCTCACCCCCCCTCGCACGAGGGCGTGAGTGTCTTCCGCGAGAGGGAAGCCTCAACATCTACAGCAGGAGAGGCACCACCGGCTTTGAAAAGGCTATTAGAAGAGTGGTTGACAAGCACCTTGAACAACATACTCGACAAATCCATTCAAGGAGATATCGGAGGCACAATACCCGTAGAAACCGCAACTGTCGTCGATGAGCCAGAAACTCCACGAACAGGTAACACTCATACTGTCATTGACGCAGGTAATGATGCACTTGTGGCCATCTTAAAGAAAATGGAACAGATGGAAAATGAGAACAAAACACTCCGCGTCAGATGAAAGAGCATCAGGAAAGGGTTGATAAAATACCAGGCGCTACAAAGTTTCTACCAAAATGTGACGTGGGCCGATTCGTCGAACAGCCATACAGTGAAGGGGTGGCTCCCCACTCTATTCCGAAAACCTTCAAAGTGACTCCATATTTTAAAATATATGATGTCACCACGGACCCGAAAGATCACCTAATCCATTACGTTACTGCAGTAAAAGATAACGATCTATCGAAAGAATAAGTGTCGTCGGTGCTGCTGAAAAAGTTTGGCGAAACTCTGACAGGGGGAGCGTTGACATGGTATTCCCAACTACCAGCACGATCGACATCAACGTTCAAAGAAATGGCAAATAAGTTCATCATCGCTCACGCGGGAGCGAAAAAGGTAGAGGCCAGGGTAAATGACATCTTCGCCGTCTGGCAGACGACAGGCGAGGGACTTCGAGATTTCCTAGCCCGATTCAACAAGGTGAGAATGAGCCAACCAAACATATCAGAAGGGATGGCGGTAGCAGCCTTCCAAAACGGGTTAAACAAAAACGGGTCGAAAGCAACCAAAAAGCTGCTAAGTAGACTCATGAAGTACCCTCCCCCCACCACGTGGGAAGAAATCCATAATGCTTATTGTGCCGAAGTGAGGGCAGATGAGGATGACCTAAACGGCCCGATCCAGTGGCTAACATCGGTCCAAACCGAAACGAGGTGAAATCACCGCAACGACGATCGAAGGGAGCAACTACCCCATTTCAATCAAGAAAGGAACCAACCCTATGTCTGAACATCCAACCCACCTCCTCCACGACATGCAGATGACGTGCCTCAACACACCGCACCACCCCGAAACGTAAAAGGTATGCCCTCACTGTTATCTGCTCATAACTTTTGTGTTTCTCCTTTAGAAATAGTATATGCACTAGAAAGGTTTGTCACAAAGGTGCAGTGGCCGCAAAAGATGAAGTCAGATCCGAGCACCTGGAGATCGAACGTTCTGTCTAAATTCCACCAGGAAAGGGGACACATGACCGAAGACTGCATAGGTCTATGACAGGAAGTGGTAAGAATGTTAAACCAGGGACACCTGAAAGAATTGTTGAGCGATCAAGGACTGGATAACTTTGCTTATGGACGCGATCAACCTCAGGGGCCTCCAAAACCACCGTCACCAGCTCGTACCATACAAATGATCATTGGCGGCGGCGACGATACAGTAATCAACCATGTGAAATTCACTACCACGCGCAAATTCAAACGGACAGTCGTCCACGAACGATATGACTACCTCGAAGATAGTATCATCTTCGATAAGTCGGATACCAATGGTTTGTCTTTCCCTTACTATGATGCTTTGGTTATAACTTTATGCATCGCAGATACCGACGTAAAGAGAATAATGGTGGATGAAGAAAGTGGCACGTGTATTATTCACCCACGAGTCCTCATACAAATGAGGCTCGAGGATAAAATAGTATCGCATTGCATAACACTAATGGGTTTTAATAATGCAGTGAAACGAACCTCTGGAGAGATAGTGCTACCCATTCTAGCAAGATGAGTCACCCTAGAAACGACGTTCCACATCATGAACCAGGAAACAACCTACAACGCCGTCATAGGGCGTCCATGGATACACGCCATGCGAGCCGTCCTGTCAAGTTTTTACCAAGTAATCAAATTTCCTACCCCATGGGGGATATTCAGCATCGAGGCAAGCAGCTCACCGCCCAAGAATGCTACCGAATCGCCCAAGATTACACACACAACCAACAACTAAAGGGGGCAAGTGCGGAAGCATAACAATCAGCCATATCGGGAACCAAACCCTGACATACAAATAGAGGCCATAAAAGACACGGATGTCATAGAAACCTTCAAGGCAAGCGTAGAAAACCTCAACCCCGTTCAACTAGACAACACCGATAGCACGAAAAAGGCTTATATAAGACACAACCTCTCAGAACCAGGTAAGTACCATGAGTTCTTAACTAATAACGCTGATTTGTTTGCCTTTTTCCATTTAGATATGCCAGGCATCCCAAGGGACATTGCCACACACAGGCTGAATGTCGACCCTCTTTACCCGCCAGTACGACAAATGAGGAGAAAGTTCAATGCCTCTATCAATGAGGCGGTCAGCGAAGAAGTTGATAAGTTACTCGCTAATGGTTCCATTCGAGAATCAAAATATCCCCAATGGGTCGCCAACGTGGTCATGGTAAAAAATAAGAACGGGAAATGGCGGATGTGTGTCGAGTTCACTGACCTGAACAAAGCATGCCCGAAAGATTCCTTTCCGTTACCACATATCGACCAGCTCATCGATGCAACGGTGGGACACAAGCTACTAAGCTTCTTAGACGCTTATTCTGGTTACAACCAAATTCTAATGGCTGAAGAAGACCAAGAAAAAACCACATTCATCACTCACCGAGGAATGTACCGCTACAAAGTCATGTCGTTCGGACTCAAGAACGCAGGGGCGACGTATCAAAGGTTAGTCACCAAGATGTTCAAAGAACAACTCGGTAAGACCATGGAGGTTTACACTGTCGGCATGCTAGTGAAGTCAAAAAAGAAAGAGGATCACATTGGTCATCTGAAGGAAGCCTTCGAGATATTGAGGCAATATGGAATGAAACTGAATCCCAAAAAATGCGCCTTCGGCGTAACCTCAGGAAAGTTCCTCGATTTTCTGGTATCACAAAGGGGTATCGAATTCAACCCGAATCAGATCAGAGCCATCGAAGGAATACCGGAGACATTAACCAGCAAGAAGTAGGTGCAGAAATTAACAGGACGAATAGCCGCCCTGACGAGGTTTATGTCACGATCTTCAGACAGATGCCATAAATTCTTCAATGTGCTAAGGAAAGACCACGAACTACAATGGAATTCAGTATGCGTCGATGCCTTGAGAAAGCTGAAAGCGTACCTATCCTCGCCACCACTACTCGTCAAGGCAGACTCGGGCGAATGCCTACTGGTGTACTTAGCAGTCTCCAAAGTCGCGATAAGTGTAGTCTTGATCCGCGAAAACAAAGGTATGGAACATCCGATTTACTATATCAGCAAACCTTAATTGATGCCGAAACAAGGTACCCTCACCTTGAGAAACTAGCTCTAGCATTAGTCGTAGCTTCACGAAAGCTTAGACCATATTTTCAATGTCACCCCATAAAGGTGGTGACAACCTTCCGCCTTAGGGGCATCCTACACAAACCCGAACTATCGGGTAGGTTGGCAAAATGGGCCATAGAATTAAGCGAGCACGATATAACATACCAACCGCGAACTGCTATCAAGTCGCAGGTGCTCGCCAATTTCAGTGCGAAAATATTGCCTGAAGTAGAGTAGGAGGCGCTTCGCGCTTCCACACATTCTGACATTTGGGTCCTCTACACCGACGATGCATCTAATACATTGGGATCGGGACTGGGACTCATCCTCAAAGTTCCTACGGGCAAAGTAATTCGCCAGTCCATACGATTCCCCAAAATGACTAACAACGAGGTCGAGTATGAAGCTGTAATTGCAGGATTGAAATTAGCCCTCAAATATGGCGCTCCACGACTCATCCTCCATTGCGATTGTCAACTAGTGGTGAACCAATTCAACAGGACTTTCCAAATCAAAGAACAAAGACTACAAAAGTACCAGTCAAAAATTCACAAACTACTGCTAGAATTCGATGAATGCCACCTCGACCAAATACCTAGGGCGCAGAATATCGAAGCAGATGGTCTCGACAAGCTAGCAGCAGCCACCAGAAATATCAACAAGGAAAACATGGTCACTCGTCTCCATTCCGCAATAGACCAGGTCGAGGTACATTCTATAAACCTAACTTGGGATTGGCGCACCCATATCGTAACATATTTGCAGGATGGAACGCTCCCACAAGATAAGAAAGAAGCCAAAAAGCTTCGAATACAGGCAGCCAGATATAGCCTCATAAATTGCAATCTTTACAAGAGAACGTTCGGCGGCCCCCTGGCCAAGTGTCTTAAGCCAAATCAAACAAGGCAAGTACTATAAGAAGTACATGAGGGGCACTGCGGCACCCACATGGGAAACTGCGCCCTCGTCTGATGCCTCATCCGCACCGAATACTACTGGACTACTATGAAAAAAAAAGTCGCGAATTACATCAGGAAGTGTGAACAGTGTCAAAACTATGCCTATATGATATACCAAGAAGGAGATCTCCTACATTCCGTCACTTCACCATGGCCATTCATAAAGTGGGGGATGGATATTGTCGGACCCCTCCCGGCAGGACGAGGTAAGGTACACTTCCTTTTGGTTTTAACTAACTATTTTTCTAAATGGGTGGAAACAGGTGCATATACTCAAATACATGAGCAAGAAGTTATCACGTTCATATGGAAAAATATAATATGCCGCTTCGGCATCCCCAAAGAAATTAGCTGTGACAACGGACCTCAGTTCGTCGGAAAGAAAACGACCGAGTTTTTCAAAAAATGGCACATCAAGCGAATACTCTCCACACCATACCATCCCGCGACAATGGTCAAGCCGAATCCTCCAATAAAGTGATACTGAATATATTGAAAAGAAGCTCGAGGATGCCAAAGGGCTATGGCCTGAACTACTACTAGAAGTACTATGGGCATACCGCACTACGCCAAAAACTAGCACAGGTGAGACGCCATATTCACTAGTCTACGGGACTGACGCAGTTATACCCATTGAAGTCGGAGAACCTAGCTTGAGATACTCCAACGAAAGCGGACCAACCAACGATGAAAGTAGTCTACAAGATCTAGATGAAGTCGAAGAATGAAGGGATATGGCCTACGTAAGAATGGTAGCCCTAAAGCAACAAGTAGAAAGGTACTATAACAAAAAGGCCAAAGTACGACCGCTCAAGGCCAAAGTACACATCACATTTCATCTACCTTAGATTTATTGAATGATGTAAGAAGAGTAGATGACAGGACACAAGATAAAGTGACATTGTCAAATGGTGTCACTACAAAAATTGAACATGTGGGGAGTTCATATTTGTCAGATGTTGATAAGCTAGAGAATGTACTACATGTTCCTGACTTTAAGTTTAATCTAATGTCAGTGTCTAAGCTAACTAGAGATCTAAAATATGCTGCCATATTTCTGCCTACATTATGTGTGTTTCAGGACCTTTACAATGGCAGGGTGAAGGCGAATGGTAAAGAGAATGAAGGTTTGTACATACTGAAAGGAAGAGGAATCAAACTTTTAGCAGCAAATGTAGATCTAAGAGGTTCAAGTGATGAAACAACATACGTGTGGCATGAGAGATTAGGCCATGCTTCTGTTCCTGTAATACAACATGTTTCTTTTTTGCATAATAAAGTAGATGATAATATGCAAAATAAGTGTATTGTTTGCCCTTTAGCTAAACAGTCTAGACTTAGTTTTTCTAACAGTGAGAAAATGAGTGCTAGAGCTTTTGAATTAGTTCATATGGATGTATGGGGACCATATAAGAAGAGCACGCATGATAGAAAACATTATTTTCTTACAGTTGTGGATAATTTTTGTAGAGCTACTTGAATTTTCTTGATGCAATATAATAGTGAAACTATTACTTTTCTGAAGCAATTTGTTTCCGTAATTAAGACACAATTTGATACTTGTGTCAAGATTTTAAGAACAGACAATGGTAAAGAATTTTTCAATGTATAGTGGAATGAATTCTCGCTATATCAGGGAATCATTCACCAAAGTAGTTGTGTATATACACCCCAGCAGAATGAAGTAGCTGAAAGAAAACATAGACATATACTGAATACTGCCAGGGCCTTGAAATTTCAAAGTCATGTTCCAGACATGTTTTTGGGGAATGTATACAAACTGTTATTTATTTGATTAATAGATTGCTACCAAGATACTAAGTAGTAAAAGCCCTTATGGAATGTTGTATGGTAGAGAGCCCTCAATAGAACATTTAAGGATTTTGGATGCCTATGTTATGCCACAAATCTGATAATAGATGATAAATTTGGTGCAAAGACTAGACATGTTGTTCACATGGGGTATTCAACTACACAAAAGGGCTATAGATTATATGATTTAACTATTAGAACATTCTTCATTAGTAGGGATGTATCCTTTAGTGAGAAGGAGTTTCCATTTAGGAAAATGACACAACATCCATTCACATCTAGTTTTTTGTAGATTGATATGCAGGGTCAACCAGGTGGACCACCAGCAGTTTCCAATCTTGAGGAATCATTTCAGGTTCCTCCTAATGCAGAAACATGCACCAGTTCACCAGTAGAGGATGGCAATAATGGAGTGAATACTGCAACATCACCAACAGAAGATTTGAAAGAACCATCAGTACCAAATGAAAATCATGATACTACACCACTTGTACTGGAGAATGTTGAAGACATATCTGTTGGTTCACTTGCTCAAGATGGTGTCACTGAAGATATTCAAAATGGGCAAGATACACCTAGGACTGAGTCTGTTTCCAATGTACCAACTAGACAGTCACTAAGGGTAAAGAATCCACCTATATGTCACAGAGACTATGTGTTGCAGTCATAGAAGCCCCCACAATGCAATTATCCAGTCTCAAACTTCCTATCCTATGAGAAGATGTCATCAAAATACAGAAGTTATGTATTCGTTTTTTCAGCCTTGAAGAAGCCCTATAACTTGGGAGGTGAATCACAACCATGAAGCAGGAGATACAAGCATTAGAAGATAATAAGACTTGAGAGGTTTTTGACTTACCACCAGGTAAAACCTCTATTGGGTCCAAGTGGGTGTACAAAATAAAGTACCAAGTAAATGGATAAGTTGAAAGATTCAAGGCACGACTAGTGACAAAAGGATACAATCAACAAGAGGGATTGGACTATCATGAGATATTTTCACCAGTTGCAAAGATGGTTACTGTTAGGTCTGTGATAGTACTTGCAGCTGCAAAAGATTGGTCCCTATACCAAATGTATGTCTTTAATGCTTTCCTTCAAGGAGATTTTTTTGAAGAAGTCTATATGGATTTACCATAGGGTTTCCAAAGACAGGGGGAGCAGAAGGTGTGCAAGCTGAATAAGTCCTTATATGGTCTCAAGTAAGCATCAAGGCAATGGAATTTGAAACTCACAGAAACATTGGTGGGAGCAGGTTTTATACAAAGCACTCATGATTACTCAATGTTCACTAAGAGGTCAGGCAAAGATATTTTCATCATCCTCATCTATGTTGATGACTTGCTATTGACTGGAAGTAATAAGGATTTAATTGATGAAGCTAAGGCAGCTTTGCATCAGCAGTTTAAACTCAAAGACCTAGGAGAAATGAGGTATTTCTTAGGGATTGAGGTGTTGAGATCTAATCATGGAATATTACTTAACCAAAGGAAATACAGTTTAGAGCTCATTTCTAAATTGGGCTTAAGTGGTGCCAAGCTAGCTTTAACACTACTTGAAGTCAATCAGAAGCTTACAACAGTAGAATATGACAGAGTTGCTGGAATACAAGATAAAGATCCCTTGACAGATGCAAATAAGTATAAAAAACTGATAGGGAAATTGCTCTACCTGACAGTCACTCGACCAAATATCAGTTATGCAGTCCAGATTTTGAGTCAATTTATGCAACTACCTAAGAAGTCACACATGGAGGCTGCTTCTAGAGTAGTGAGGTATCTGAAGGCTACACCAGGAATGAGAGTTTTATTGAAGCGAGGGAATGTAGATACATTGACAGTTTTTTATGATTCTGACTGGGCAGCTTGCCCAATGACAAGAAGACATGTTAGTGGATATGCACTTAAACTTGGTGATTCATTGATTTCATGGAAATCAAAGAAACAACATACTGTTTCACGAAGCAGAATATCGCAGCATGACATCAGTAGTTTCAGAAATAGTGTGGTTGTTGGGGCTATTTTCAGAGTTAGGAGTGTATGTTCTTAACCCTGTCACACTGTTCTATGATAACAAAGCAGTAATGCAAATAACTGCAAATCCTATATTTCATAAGCATACTAAACACATCGAGATAGACTATCATTTTGTTCGTGAACCTATTAAGGATGGTACCTTGGTTACACAATATGCTTCTACAAAAGATCAACAGGCAGATCTCTTCATCAAAGGACTTTCATCTGTGCAACATAGTTTTTTGCTCAACAAGCTGGGAGTGTTGAACATTCTCAACCCTCCAGCTTGAGGAGGAGTATTGGAAGTTAGAAGATTAGAAGTTAGTTATTATTGAGACCTAAATGTAATTACTAGGAGTTATGGGGTCTGTTTATTATTTTGTTTTCTCAATTAGTTGTATATAACTAGTTCTGTTAGCACAGTAAATGCAGTTGGAAAAATTCCCAATTCCTTGCTTCTTCTTCCTCACGTTGCAGAGCTCTCTAATGGCAAATTTTGACACATTGTTATATAAAGCACCACCATCAGAGAAAGATACTCTAGTACATTTTTTATATGTGTTTAGTTCTTGGTTTGTCTATTTTGGCCAGATTTGAAACATAACACGGGAGGAACTACAAAATGTACCAAGTACTTTCTTACTACTATAATGTAGATTGCACACATGTTTTGCTAAACTATCCGCCATCATATGTTGTTTGTTGTCAAGATTTTGGCACGGGAATGTTGGGATAATACTTTTGATCCCTCAATTATTAGTTAATTATATTTTGATCCTTGTGATATATTTATATATCTAAGCACATTTAGTATTCAGCTAACTAATATGTGTGATTTTAAATCCTTATGTAAGAAATATGCTGCATTTTGACTATTTTTAGAAATATATTACCCTCAGATATAGAGTAAACGTATCATATGAATAAATAATGATTAATATTTAAAGTTCAATTCGTTAAATCTGTGAAAACTCGCAAGAAGAGGGATTGCACAGTTCAATTAAATGAAATGTACTAGGACCAAAATCAGAATTTGTCAATGTTTTAGGACTACAAGTGTAAATTTCCAGAAAATATTTTTTTTATTAACACCTGAAAACAAAAGGAAATTCGAAGAAAAAAATGAAAAGCCAAGATGAACACCTCTCTCCTAATAATGGCCAATGTCGTCGTTTTGTGCTTAAGCGTTCTCCTCTCTAGCTTTTTTATTTTTCCAGCAATTGCGAATCCTCGAACGGAGCTGGTCTATAAATTCTGCGGCGTAGATCGAGCAGAGAATGTTTCAGAATTCAACCAAAACTACGCCAATGCAATAGTATCAATGGAACCCGAAATGCGAAAAAGCAAATTTTCCATTTATGGAGAAGGCTACCCTCCGAATCGAATTTACGTCTTGGCTCAATGCATGGACGATCTCACTAATGATGATTGCGAAATTTGTTTTTCTACCATCAAAACCCAATTGCCTGGTTGTTTTCCCCACAGTAGCGGCCGTGTTTTCTTTGATGGTTGCTTCATGAGATTCGAGAACTATAGCTTTTTTTACGAGTCCTCTTCTCCCCACGACGTCAAAGTAATTTCTTTCTCCCTTTGGTTGTTTTCTTTTGTCTGAAATTATATAAGTAGCATTATTTTATTTTTCTCGGGTATTCTGTGACTGCTGTTTACAAGAATATATAAGAGATAAGAAAGTAAAAATCCCATCTTGAAGACATAACTCAACATAGCATGGTATTACCATCAAGGGCGGAGCAACAATGGCGAGATTCGATTAAAGAGATTCGAAAAAAAATGCAACAATGGCGTACCTGTATTCATACTTGCAAATAAATTAATTTTTGTGCCGACCTTTGTTGCTATAGTAGAAGCTTCCCTAATGTTAAAGTGAACCCTTTGCCCTATTTACACAATTTTCCAACGATTGAATCCCGTTGGCACAGTTTAGCTTTATCCCTAAAAAAGTTTTAGCAAATAGAGAGAGTACAATTTTATTTACTTAATTATATGTTCAACACATTCCTTTGCGTGAGGCAGGGGCGAAGCCACCTTTTGCAAAGCGCCGAAAAATTACAAAAAATTACATTATGTATATTAGTAAAGTGTTGATTTTAGATGTATAAAACATATATTGAACACCCTTTGTGGGAATTTTTTTTTTACTTCTTTCAAGTCTAAACACCCTTGAAAATATTTCTGGATTCGCCACTGGCGTGAGGGCCTAATTCATTTTCATAGGCGAAGCACGGGGAAATTCATTTGGATAATTTGTGGCAGTGAGATTTGAAATCAGGATGGTGCCTGCTTTCATATCATATATAGTATATTAAACTTGTGTAACCATCTAATTTAAAATTTTAAACTATCATGAAGAGTAAACTTTTATATAATTAATTACTAGTATATCTTATCAGACATGACTTTGGCTTACTTGTTCTTGGTTCTCATGGGTCTCTTTTTGTTGGTTAAATTTGATAAAAAGAGATGCAGCGATGCAGTGAACTTGAAGAATGAGCAATTTAGTGATGTGGCAACCAAAGTTGTCAAGGATTTGGTAAACATGGCCCCAATTCACGGTGGCTATGCAGAGGGACGAAGGAAAGCCCATGGTTTATCAGTTTATGGCATGGCTAACTGCTGGAATACTTTGGATGAAAATTCATGTAATGACTGCCTGACAAACGCAAGCACATCTCTCCTCGATTGTTTGCCATCCATTGAGGCACGTGCCCTTAGCGTCGGCTGCTATTTTCGTTACTCAGAATATGAATTTACCGATGGTTCGAGTTTCTTTCTTAATACTAAAGGTCAGCTGCATGCACTTTAGAAAATCTGAAGGATTTAACTTAAATACACTGACAGTATAAAATGTTTTACACAATGAGCATGCTATATATTCTTTTTCCAGGTTACTCAATTAGATCTGCTAGTATGTTGTGCGGACTCTCCAAAATATTATCGCACCAGTGTTGGATCCTCCAAAAATGCACTACTTTTGGAGGAACCGGGACACACCTAACGATATTTTCGGAGAGTTCGAGCAACATAACTTGCTATGTTGTAAGTAAACTAGATAGTGTATAATAATATACACTTTTAGTGCACAAAATTTAAATTCATTTAAGAAGGAATTTATTTTGCAGGAGCCATTTTCATGTACGTTGTATTTGTTCTTGTTGCTGTTGGTGTATGCGTAGTCGCTGTTCTGGTTGGATATATTGTGGGTACAACTCTTCAAGAAAAACGATTGAAACACCAGAAGAAACCTAATGGTAAAACAGTGTTAGTGTTTTTTGCAGAGATCATTTTGGTCTAATCTTCATTAATCCTCTGTTTAACTTACCCTCTTGAAGAATCAGATCTTGAGTCATCTGTTATGAAGAGGAGCCTGCATTTCAAATATTCAACACTAGAGAAAGCTACAGACAACTTCAGTGAAGAATGCAAGATTGGCCAAGGTGGATTTGGTGAAGTCTTTAAAGTATAAATACGTACTACTGCATTTTTATTCTTTTCCCCCCTATTTTGCTTCTTTGCTTTGACAGTAGTAGTTCCGCTAAATAAGTTTAGAATGTTTCTGAAGTAGGGGACTTTACCGGATGGTAGAGAAATTGCTATCAAACGGATGTTCTTAACTACCAAGATTCGGAATGAAGAGATATCCAATGAGATAGACATTATCGGACAAGCCCAACACCAGAATTTGGTTCGTTTCCTTGGTTGTTGTTTCACTGATGATGACAGTTTTCTTGTTTATGAGTATCTGGAAAATAAAAGCCTTGATTTTATCTTATTTGGTACGTAATTTGTTCTTAAGATTTTTAATCCTTCTACTCCTTTCTCGGAAAGGATAGAAACAAATGCTAAGTCATTTGTAATTAGAAGTTATATATTATCACAGTTACTTGATATATTTTCTGTACTGTATGCATGGAAGAAAGATCCAAAGAAGAAGAAAGAATTGGATTGGAAGAAAAGGCTCAGAATAATTGAAGGGACAGCCGAAGGTTTAGAATACCTTCACAACGATTGCCAAGTTCGAATCATTCACAGAGACATCAAACCTAGTAACATCTTACTAGACTCAAAGTACCGTCCCAAAATTGCAGATTTTGGTCTTGCCAGGTTAGTGCATTTACTTCAGGTCCATTTTTGCTAATATGCTTTATTCATGTTCGAGATTCATGTCACGAGGAAATATGGAGATCAAAATCTGGTGTCTATATTTATTTTTAATTTTATTTTTGCCTCGTATAATATTGGATCAAGATGAGCCTGAATGGAGCAACATGGACAATAAGTCATATATCCAATTCCAACGTGCTTGGAAATTGATACGTCATTGTTGCTGTTTGTTTTTGTTTGGGATTGCCAGGTTTAATATCAGGGAAAAAGGAAGTGCACCTCTTGTCATTGCAGGCACATTGTAAGTATGTAATGAAGCACTTGAATTTAGATTAAACTATTACTATAAATTTTCATTTTGTCCTTAATTACCTGTGCTAATCCTTTACCTGCAGCGGATACATGGCTCCTGAGTACCTTGCTCATGGACAATTAACAGATAAAGTGGATGTTTATAGCTTTGGAGTTCTTATCCTAGAAATAGTTAGCGGCCGGGAGATTAACAAATTTCCAGCCGATGACACTCTAGACACCCTTGTAACCATTGTAATTTCTCTCTTCAGAACACTTTGTTTCTCCCATTTACTTCTAGACTTTAAGTTATAACCACGTACGGTATAAAAATACCTCCACAATCAGGTGCTATAACAGGTTAAACTAGATTCGTCGTATAAAAATATTTTGCATACTTAAATCCTTATTTCTTATGTTATATTGCTAAGTTCAACAGACTGAGTTTGAGATTATCTTGTTAATTTAACGTGCAGGCTTGGAGACACTTTAAGGAGAAAAGGTTATCTCGACTAATCGATGCGAGCATGGAGATAGAAGATGTGGATGAAGTACTAAGGGTGATTCAAATTGCCCTGTTATGTACTCAAGAATCACCTATTATGCGTCCAGATATGACAACTGTTATTAAACTACTGACACAAAAGGAATTAGAAGTGCCTGTTCCATCAAAGCCTCCTTTCATTGAGGAGTCATTTCATGATTCTGAACAAGGTGGCTCTTTGCATCGTCATCATCCCTCTGCATCGTCATTTCATTCTTGCAGATATTATGACACCCAACAAGATCATGGCTCTTTTCATCGGCATCATCCCTCTGCATCAATTGATTCTTATTATGACACAGAAAGTGTGTTAGGAGGATAATGATGCATTGTTGTATGAAATTTATGGCCCTCTACAAAGACGGAGCTAGCCAATTCAATTTCACGGGAGAATGAAGAGTTCTTCACAGCTCAAATGAGATGATTTTGGAGCTTATGAGAAACTTATCCCTTTTCCCAGTTCACTAGTTGCATTTATCTGATAATGAACGGATGATGCCTGAATGCTGAAAAGACCAGATACGTAGAAAACTAAAGATATGTACATTAACAGTATAAAGTCGTTTACCAACAATCAATGTAAGTTTAACAGGTAATTAATATCATGTTAGTTACCATTTTTACAAGGTTACGGATCACCAATTAATGCTTACAAGTGACCTTAATGTGTAAACATTTTTATGCCGTCGGTGCAACACCTACGTCATGTTATGATAAAGAAGGTTATCTGTCATGGTTTTCAGGTAACTAAGTTTACTGATTATAAGTAGTTTTCTTTAGTTAGGTTGGCCTAATAATTTATTCTATCAGTGTATAGAAGTTAAACAGGCGGACAAGGCACTTAGCAATAATTGTTCCCTACCAGTTTAACTCTCCCTAAACATCATCTTCTCCGTCTTGCTGTATTTATTAATCGGTAGCAGAGGCAGATCTATGTAGGCTATTGTGGGTGGCACGCCACCTGGTAGCGCAGGTAAATTTTTGTATATATAGTGGTATTTTACAGAAAAACTTATATAATTAAACAGTGGCCCTCAATCGATAATAGTTGTAGGTGTCATGGTTGAAGTGTTGAAATTCCATACATGAAACTGGGATAGCGACTCGTTAGTTTCCCATGTGAGTTTTATATACCCTTGTCCTAATGTTCACTTTTTTCCCTTTCTTTCCTGCCTTTTCTTAATTTCTTTATTTCTTCATCTTTATATTTTCCTCTTAATGCAACCCCATTCTTTATTATCTATTTTAAATTATATATTCGCTTCTTTTTTCTTTTTCTAAATTTTCAAAATTTTATTTGAATATAACGTTAATCATTTTTTCCTTTTTATCCATCTAAGGTTATTTTTTTCTGATTTCAAAAAACAATTAGAATGATGCCGTCAATAGACATAATATTTATTGAAATAGTTGCTGACTCAGCTGGATTAATTGTGGTTAGAGTCTAGTTATTCAGTTAGGGATTTGTTATTACTGTTAAAAGGTAGTTAAACGTACTGCTAAGAGTAGTTAATTGCACATGTAATGCATGTGAGGTCTAGCTGCATTTTGTCTATAAAAGCAGTCATTGGACTCTTCTGCTCAATGAGAATACAATACTCGTTCTTCTTCATTTTGCAATCCCAGATTCTTGAAAGTTCTTCTCTACATGTGCCCTTACTCACTGTTCCATTGATTGAGTAGTGAAAGCTTCATGTCTGTGACAAATTCTTCATGGCATCAGAGTGGCGATCGTGAGGATCTGATTTGGCGTGAAGCTCCGGCGAAATTGAAACAATTTTTCGCGGACATGGCTGGAAACGAGGTAAGCTCGCTTGACCATAATCATCCGCTATTTCTTCAAGCAAGAGATACTCCAGGACTAGTTTTGATCCCAATTAAGTTCACAAGGCTAGAAAATTATGCCTTGTGGAGCAAGACAATGAAGCTAGCTCTGAGAGGAAAAGGTAAGCTTGGATTTGTAGATGGTTCTTGTACTAAGAGCAGGTACAGAGATGAATTGGTTGAGCAATGGGAAAAATGCAACGCGATAATACTATCTTGGATTGGAAGTATTCGAACGAATTGATGTCAGGGATCGTTTATGCATAAGATGCGAGGAAGGTATGGAATGATTTTCAAGAGAGATTTGATCGTTCAAACCTAACAAGGATCTATTACCTTTGGTATGAGATTGCAATGATGAGGCAGGGAACAGATTCAGTGAATAGCTATGGATGAGTTGGATGTTTTGGCGTTTCTTATTGTGATTGTGAAGAGTCAAGACCTTAAGATGAACATTTGAAGTCTCAGCGTCTGTTGTAGTTCCTTATGGGCTTGAATGAAAACTATGGGAATGTGAGGAGTAACATACTAGTAAGGAGACTAGTAGTTACTATTAATGAAACCTATGCAATTGTGTCACAAGAAGAAAGCCTAAGAACACTTGGTGTGGTAGATACACACAGGGATCCACTCACTATGTTGGCAGGAAGGCACAAGGATTCAAACCTAAAGGCACATGGTTAATCTGTGAAGATTGTGGGTATAAGGGTTATTTGAAGAAAAACTACTACAAAATTGTAGGTTATCCCCCAGATTTTAAGAGTAAGAAGAAAACTGGACAATTTGGTGGAGCTACAGGCCAATAGGGTGGCAGAACACAACCTAGTGTAGGATTCAAGCCATATGCCAATAATGCAATGGCTGAAGCTCAGCTGCAAGGACATTTCTTCACTAAGGAAGAATACTCACAGCTAATGGACCTCCTAAACAAGACACCATCAATGATAGCACCTCAAATGTGATGGCAGGTACTGTTACATTGTTATTTAGTACCTATGCTTGTGAATAGATAATTGATTCTGGAGCATCTCATCATATTACACCATGAAAGGAACTTTTAGATGAACTAAGAAGCTTAGAAAAACCATAAGACAGTAGAGTGCAAGTGCCAACAGGAAGTAGATCTTCCATAGCATGTGTAGGAAATACTGTTACACCTCATGTTTTCGTACATAGAAGTATGCCATAAATAAATTGATATAAGCTCGGAGATGAGATGTTACATCCTGTAGTTTCGCACGTTGAAGTTTCGTCGTACGCTAATCGACGTAAGTTCGGGAATGAGATTATTTTGGGATTATAAGTATTACGCTATTTCTAACAAGTGATAAGTAAATTCGTGAAGGTGAGAGGGTAAGCAAATCGAAGAAGATGAGTTTCGTCGAAGTTTAACATTTTGGGATAAAATACAGTCTGAGCTATAATACTCGGTATTTATGGACTAGTACCATACAAGGTACTACATGACCATGACAGTAAGGTGTATAAAAGTGTATTAAAAGTAAGTAGTATTTTAAGTAATTCGAGATAATTCTTAATTATGAAGGTAATTGATTAATTATTGGTTGATGGGATATTAACACGTTAATCAAGAGATTAGCGGATAATTAATGATAATCTTGGATAAGCCTAAAGAACTTTAACGTGGCAGCCAAAGGGACTTGATTAAAGCCCAAATGTGTGACTCTTGAATCATATGGATAGAAGGAACATGTTGAGGAATCTTGTGGCTAAGTCATCCTAAAGTGGGACCCACTTTCTTTGATAAAGACACCAACATAAGCCATTAAAATGCATATGTTTAGAAAGGGCAACGTATGGAGCTTCACCCTAAAGCTCTTATGAACCAACAAATTTAAAAGATTTTCCCATATCACTAAGAAGTGAGACGCTTATGTTTGCTAAGCTATCAGATGAAAGCCACAAAATTCATACGAGACTACGTAATGTAATAGCAACAGGATTTGCAATTCTATGGGAACCCAGTAAAATCTTTCTCAAGAATATCACACGGATTTCCCTCTACTTCAATCCATCGTTACGTGTTTCGTCGCGATTGGCGTGTATTACAGGTATTGTCAAGATAATCGACTCAGGTATATTAAGGCTATCCCTTCTTTCCTTTTGGAATGATCCATATGATACAAACGAAACGAGCAAATGCACAACTTCCAAAAATGACTCTATTCATAGAAATGCTAGAGATAATTATGTTCTTGATTCCCCATGTATCCTATTATTCTATCATCTGTTCATTGGTCTCAGAAAATATGTAAGTTGATAAAGTTTATTTCATGATAATAATAAGAGGTATAATGGTCTTATGACGTTCTGAGAGATTTTATTAACGTACTTCTCATGCATTACATTCATTTATACATGTACATTGACCCATGGCTAGATGGCGTTATATATGCGTATTTATATGGATATATATGTATATGGGCTATGGAAAAATGTTACGACGTTATACACTCACTACCACCTGATCAGCTGGTATACGTTGATGATTTTACCCACAGTGGCCGAGATGATATGATAGGATGACCTTAGAGGTTTGATGATGTTATGAACGCATATACCTATGCATGGCATGATATTTATACGCATAGGCATGGCATTATGAACATTAATGATTCATAGAGTTATTCAAACTTACATGTTGAGTCTTTTACTCCATGTTTCTCTCATTTTTATTGTTTACTGATTTTCATTCCTTACATACTCAGTACATTATTTGTATTAACGTTTCTTTTTCTTGGGGACGCTACATTTCATGCCCGCAGGTCGCGATAGACAGGTTGAGAGTCCTCCAAGTAGGCTATCAGCTCAGCAGAAGATGTTGGTGCGCTCCATTTGCTCCGGAGTTGCTTATTTGGTCAGTATGATTTAGACATGTATTGATTGGTATGTCGGGACCCTGTCCCGGCCTTATGACGTTTGTGTAGTCTTAGAGGCTTGTAGACATATGTCATATATATGAAAGATTATATGGCCTTGTCATCTTATGTTCAGCGTACGAGTGATTATTTTGGCCTTATAGGCTCGTACGCCATATGTATAAGTCAGTATATAATGTTGGGTCGTTTTATGTCGAGTGTTCCCTAATGTTTTATTCTTGTTACCTCATACGGCCCTTCTGGCCCATTACCCATGTTGATGTAATGAGAAAGATATGTTACATTGGTACTCGGTTGAGTAAGGCACCGAGTGCCCGTCACGGCCTATCGGTTTGGGTTGTGACAAAAGTGGTATCAGAACAGTTCTGTCATAGGGAATCTACAATTCGTGTCTAGTAGAGTCTTGTTTATGGGTATGTTGTGCACCACACTTATAAGTAGGAGGCTACATGGCATTTAGTACGTATATGTAAGGTCTTCAGTAGATCATGTGTGTGCTAAGACGTGTAAGCCTTTTGATAAGGAGCCTTAAGGCAGGAATATCTATCCACCCCTATAGTGAAAGGCAATGAGAGATTCAGAAGATAGATAAAAGTTTCAACAAGTAAAAGAAGTAAGATGAAGAAGGGTACGAGATGCCCAGTTAATGAAGATTAATAATATTTACAATTCAAGCAGAGGAATATAAGCCTTTTGAGTTACCTTCGACAGTAATAGAGGTATGTACAATTGGCCACACCGATCTCAGTTATGCCCTATGGGAGCTAGTAGATATGGTTTAAGACAGGAAAGGATATTAGGATCCGACTGGGGTTAGAGTAACCCAAAATGGTGAATGGATTATTGTGATAGTTGACATTTCCGAAGGATATTACAAAGGTGGTAATAGATCTCCTTGTGAGACACCCAGATGGTGCACTCTAAAATAGTACAACTGGATATGAGTACTACAAGGATAGGCACTAGAAGCCTTGAAGGGATAAATATTGCCTTAGTGTGGCTCCCGTCCCTAGTAGAAAAAAAATGTTAGGCAACCCGAAGAGCCAATGGATGGAGCAAGGGGAGCTAAGAGTAAAAGAATGACTTGTTTGAATTTTCAGAATAAAGTGATAGACATAAATTTTAGCGAGAAATAAGAAGAGAGTTAATGAAGAATTATGAGTAAGATGTGATAAATGGATGACAATAGTAGAGTATTACAGAATCTATAGTCAAGTGCAGGAAGAGACGACATGTGAAAAGCCTTAAGACAACAAAAGAGTATAGGCCATAAAGTCATATCCTCATTTTGAAAAATAAGTTCGTGACTCTATCGCGATTACCAAGAGGAAAAGTTAGACCCCAGAGTAATAGAAATCAGTATGGGCTAGTGAACAAGATAAACTAAACATGAATTAGGGACTGGATGATTTGATAATGGTCGACATCATGAGAATTTCAGATTTCGTTCCGGCGATAATAGAATGGATAACAAAAGAAATTTAGAGAATAGTCATTCAGGAAAATGCTTCCCTAAAGAAAGCAATATGAGCAAAGTTCAACTTAAGGGACGGTATGTTACACTAAGTGTCACCCTCGCGAGTAAGGAATTTTGTTATCCTTGATATATAAGGATTTCCGCAAGGCGAGTAAGGGTCACCGATATATGCAAGGACGCCAAAGATGAAGAGGTAGAACATCTATAGGTATATCGTCGTAGAGCTAAATCTTAGTACTCCCCTAAAGGGGGGAATATAGAGTGATGTGGCATTACGTCTGAGTTAATTGGTTCTAGTAACTATGGAATGATAAAGGAATAATGCGATAAAATGAGGAAGGAATGAGATTGCACTTATTCAAATCCTGTAGATATTCTAAGATTCCAAAACATTATGCAAACACGACATCAAGAAAAGGAAGTAGTGGTTCCTTCCCAAGATGTTATTGATAGATATGGAGCCAGTGCGAGACATAAGTTAAGAGAAAGGAAATAACCCAAGAAAGATTTTGCGGGATATTGATATGAGAATGGTCCAATGAGTAGTTAGTAGTTGATTCAGAAAGATCCTAGTTATGGCTAGATAGGAGGTTACAGACAAATCAGTAGATCATGCAAGATAAACATAGTAAAATCCAATATAATGATTTCAGCCTCGCAATTATGACATTGTAATACTTGAGATATATTTAGATAGGAGCTGGGGTAGTTAAAGTTACCATATGAGTATTATGGAAATAAAAGAGAATACCACTGGGAAGACAGTCAAAATATTAGTTCAGAAGCAACCTACAAGCACAAGGGCGTGGAAGTAAATAACTACAGATAATTAAGGCATGGAAAGAACACCAAAAATTTCGTCGAGTATACGATGTAATAAGCTCACAGCTTTACAAGAGTCAGAGGGTCCCCCCTAAGTACTACAATGAAAGACTAGCTGAAGAAATAAGAAAGAAGGCTTCAACCTAAGCTTAGTGACCTAAAGAGGAAATGGTCTTATAACAACAGTCTCACAACAACATTGTATGCACTCCATAAGAAAGTGACACCTACCATGGCTAATGAACGGGAAGTAAAATCAAAAGTAATATTCAAGATCATATGAGTTGCGCGAAAACTCAGGCATGCGGGGGAACTAAGATAAGCCAAGTATGCACACAACAAGGGGACAGAAGACCAGGAAAAGTAATAACTTACGTTTAAAGAAAGCTGAGATAGAATGAAAAGGAATTATTCGATCAATGTTCCAGAGTTAGTTACGTTATGAACACACTTAATATTTCGAAGTATTATCCATACAACATACATGCCGACATTCGTACAAACCTAGAAGACTCCAGTATAGGTTAAAATAAAGAATTGGGTCAGGGCATAGACAAAGGATTGGATTATTAGATGATGGTATCACAGATATTCTATAGCGCCCATGAAAGGCTAAAGTAATCACTAATGCCAGGAGCTGCAGATCGAAAGAAAGCTTAAGCCTACATAAAGACTGATCAGAAGGAAGAAGAAACTAAAGAGTTATGTCAACTAAGTAAATCACGAGTTTGATTATTGGACCTAGAAAATTATAGACATCATGATTAAGAACATTGCAGAATCATTCTTAATATCAGAGGTATAAGAGAGATAACACAACAATCATATTCTATAACGGCTCTATGATAAAGCCAGTTAGAAGAGCACCAGCCTCATAAGAAGTCAGTATGAAGCTCTCACCGGATTATGTAAAGAGGTGCATGTATTATAATAGAAGTTCAAGTTGTGGATGTGAATTATACCTATGTGGAAGGGAAGTTATAAAAGAGATAGAAGATGTGATGAGACACTTTAATGTAAGTAAGGTAAAGGTGAACAACGTACGAGATACTCAAGTGCAGAAGGTTGTGAATAGTCCATACTTAGGATAGAAGGCTAGAAGCATTGGGATTCAGTATCCAGGAATAATAGTAGCATCGTCAGTGGCATACCTTCCAGCCGATGGTTTATAGTTATCGAAAGGTCTAATTAAGAGAGTAAAGAAGATTTTGAGACAATGTGATGTCTCAAGTAATGTTCCAGAATAACATAAGGAAATCTATGGCGCAAGAAAGTTAAAGGAAGGTTGCGAGTAGTATAAATGTGTATGTGTAGGTTGCAAGCTAAAGTATGGTAGAGCAACAAGGTTTTAGGAAGACATGAGTAAGGAAAAGGAAAGGCAAGTGAGCAGGTGACGAGAATGGATAAGTCCTCATGATTAAGCCCATGAAAACATGAGAGTTAATGGTTTCTCTAAGTTATAGAAAGTTTTGTATAACCTGAATGAACTCAAATGAGTCTAAGACTAGTAGTATTTAAAATAGATGGAATGTTGCCCTGGTAGTAGAATAATGGTGTAATTATGATAGATAAAGGATGGCGTTTGGGACTTCGTTTGAGTAATGATTTGAAGAAGAAAAGAAATGGATTTCATGAATTGTACATGATTAAAATACCCATGTAAGATGAATTACATGTGAAATATAGTTACGAAAGCATGGTATCGCCCTAGGTGGATCAGTCTAATCATTTAAGATGTTCCCCAATGAGATGTGAGCCGTAGTGATTATGTAAGAAGTTTCAAGTTATTAGTGGTAAATTGTAGATAAGTATTGAGGTGAATCAACAATGGATGGACAAAAGTCACAAAGTATGAGATGAGATTAGGCCGTTATTCTTAAGATGGACAGTAATTAGGAAGCATTAAAGGACATAGATTTACACATATAGGATAAGCAACGAGAATAACTTGGAGTTTGGTAGAAGACCTGGGTAACGATAAATCAAGATAAGAGTTATGGTATATTATGAACTACTTAGATGTAGTAAAGTCATGCGGATAGATAACCGATCCTATGAAATAAGATATAGCAATATTCGTAAGTTCAAAAAGGTATCGAGCAAAGAATATAAGTATACCTATAGATGCCCAGAGGGACATTTTGTCAAGATCTGTATATGTTTATAAAGTGAGGCCTAGAGATTAGCTAAAAGCTGGAGGAAAAAGAAGAGAAAAGTCGCATAGGCACACTCACAAGGTCAGAGTCGTACATGCTGCATGATAAAAGGTAGAAATAGTTACGAGATTGGAAGGATTCCGATTACAAGTCGTGGTGTGAGAAGGAGGCCTAAGGGGGCAATGCCCTGAACTTTGGATTTGTTCACATAGCAGTTGCTTAGATGGCAAGAATAGTACTAAAGTATTTGGAAGACATAGTTCATGAAAATGATATGTGCATCAGTTAACATTTGAGGATGAATGTTCCAAAGAGGGGAATGATGTTACACCCTATGTTTTCGTACATGGAAGTATGCCATAAGTAAATTGATAAAAGCTCGGAAATGAGATGTTACATCCCGCATTTTCGTACGTTGAAGTTTCATCGTACGCTAATCGACGTATGTTCGAGAACGAGATTATTTTGGTATTATAAGTATTACGCGATTTCAAACAAGTGATAAGTAAATTTGTGAAGGTGAGAGAGTAAGCAAATCGAAGAAGATGTGTTTCGTGAAAGTTTGACATTTTGGGATAAAATACGATCTGATCTATAATACCCGGTATTTATGGACAAGTACTATACAAGGTACCACATGACCATGATAGTAAGGTGTATAAAAGTGTGTTAAAAGTAAGTAGTATTTTAAGTAATTCGAGATAATTCTTAATTATGAGGGTAATTGGTTAATTATTGGTTGAAGGGAGATTAACAAGTTAATCAAGAGATTAGTGGATAATTAATGATAATCTTGGATAAGCCTAAAGAACTTTAACATGGCTGCCAAGGGGACTTGATTAAAGCCCAAATGTGTGACTCTTGAATCATATGGATATGTGGCACATATTGAGGAATCTTGTGGCTAAGTCATCCTAAAGTGGGCCCCACTCTCTTTGATAAAGACACCAACATAAGTCATTAAAATGTATATGTTTAGAAAGGGCAACGTACGGAGTGAGATGCTTATGTTTTCTAAGCTATCAGATGGAAGCCACAAAATTTATATGAGAGTACGTAATGTAATAGCAATGGGATTTGAAATTCTATGGGAGCTCGGTACAATCTTTCTCAAGAATATCATACGGATTTCCCCCTACTTCGATCCACAGTTACGTATTTCATCGTGATTGGTGTGTATTATAGGGATTGTCAAGAGAATCAGTACAGGTATGTTAAGGCTATCCCTTCTTTCCTTTTAGCATGATCCATATTATACAAACGAAACGAGTAAACGCACAACTCCATAAATGACTATATTCATTGAAATGCAAAAGATAATTATGTTCTTGATTCTCCATGTATCCTATTATTCTATCATTTGTTCATGGGTCTCAGAAAATACGTAAGTTGATAAAGTTTATTTCATGATATTAATCAGAGGTATAATGGTCTTATGACGTTCCGAGAGATTTTATTGACGTACTTCTCATGCATTGCATTCATTTATACATGTACATTGACCCATGACCAGATGGCGTTATATACACATATTTATATGTATATATATATATATATCAGCTATGGGAAAAGGTTACGACGTTATATACGCACCACTACCTGATCAACTGGTATACGTTGATGATTTTTCCCACAGTAGCCGAGATGTATGATGAAATGCCCTCAGAGACTTGATGATTTTATGAATGTATATACCCATGCATGGCATGACATTTATACGCATAGGCATGACATTATGAACATTAATAATTCATAGAGTTATTCAGACTTACATGTTGAGTCTTTTATTCTATGTTTCTTTCATGTCTATTGTTTACTGATTTTCATTCCTTATATAATTGGTACATTATTTGTACTGACGTCCCTTTTGCTTGGAGACACTGTGTTTTATGCCTGCAGGTCCCGATAGACCAGTTGAGATTCCTCTAAGTAGGCTATCAGCTCTGCGGAAGATGTTGGTGCGCTCCATTTGCTCCGTAGTTGCTTATTTGGTCAGTATGATTTAGACATGTATTGATTGGTATGTCGGGGCCCTGTCCCGGCCTTATGACGTTTATGTACTCTTTTAGGCTTGCAGACATATGTCATGTATATGAAATATTGTATGGCCTTGTCAGCCTATGTTCAGTGTACGAGTGATTATTTTGGCCTTATAGGCTCGTATGTCATATGTATAAGTCAGTATATCAGGTTGGGTCATTTTATGTCGAGTGTTCCCTAATGTTTTATTCTTGTTACATCATACGGCCCTTCTGGCCCATTACCCATGTTGATGTAATGAGAAAGATATATTACATTGGTACTCGGTTAAGTAAGGAACTGGGTGCCCGTCACGGCCTATCGGTTTGTGTTGTGACAAATACAGTGATTTTAGGAAGTCATAAGATCACAAATGTACTACATGTCCTAGATTTCAAATTTAATCAGCTTTCAGTGTCAAAGTTAACCAAGGAACTGGTGTGTAAAGTCACTTTATTCCCTAATTTCTGTGTATTTCAGGGACTCTACAATGGAAAGGTAATGGGGATTGGTAGAGAAAGTAATGGTCTTTACACTCTACAAAGAGAATTCAAACCTATAATAGAAGCAATAGTAACTGGAGAAGTGAATGAAGCAGAACTGTGGCATCTTAGATTGGGACATCCATCAACAGTTGCTATGCAACATATTCCTAGCTTAAAGAATAAAGTCAATAATATAGTACAGAAGAACTGCTCAGTATGCCCAATGGCAAAGAAGATCCGGTTAAGCTTTCCTGTTAGTAAGAGTAAATCTAGTAGTATTTTCCAATTGATTCATGTTGATGTCTCGGGACCCTATAGAAAGGCTATATTTGACAGAAAATAATATTTTGTAACTGTAGTAGATGATTACAGGAGATATACTTGGGTATGTTTGATTCAAATCAAATGTGAGGTTTCAATTGTTCTTAAAGACTTCTTAGTGATGGTCAAAATCAGTTTGATGTTTATGTAAAAGTACTGAGATCAGAAAATGACACAATTTTTTTTAGTTCACAATGTAATGAGATGTTATCTTCCTTTGGCATAGTTCATCAAAGTAGTTGTGTTTATACACCTCAACAAAATGGAATAGTTAAGAGAAAGCATAGACATATCTTAGAGGTGGCAAGGGCTCTTAAAATACATAGTTCAGTTCCAGTTAAGTTTTGGGAAGAATGTGTGAAAACTGCAGTCTATTTGATCAACAAACTACCTACTGCTGTACTAGATGGAAAAACACCCTATGAGTTGCTTTATGGTAAAGAACCTAGGATAGATCACCTAAGGTATTTGGTTGTCTATTCTATGCAAGCAACTTGCCCAGGGGTGACAAACTAGCCCCAAGGGCAAGAAGGATAGTGGTGATGGTGTATTCTAAAGTACAAAAGGGATATAGGCTATTTGATCTGGATTCCAAAACCTTTTTGTTAGCAGGGTTGTAAGCTTCAGAGAAAGGATCCTTCCTTTCAGATCCATGCCAGTTGAACATGAGGAGGAAGTCTTGTCCATGCCAGTCAATGATGCACTACCACTGCCAGATCACCCTCCTGTGATGCAACATGACAATAATAGTGCCACAATAACAGAAGAGCCAATAGAACAAACAGAACATGAACCTCTCACCATTGACAATCATGAGGTAAATGCAATAGATAACACATCAACTTCTCAACATGATGAGGATCCTGCAGATGCTGATAATCCAATGGAAGCACCTGACACTTCATTACAAGAGGCTGAATCAATAGCAGAAGAGCCTACTACTACTGAAGCAGTTGCAGAATATGGCAAAGGCAAGAGAATTACCAAGCTACCAGTATGGCTTAAAGATTGTGTGACTTCTAGAAACAATGCTCCTAATTGCTTATACTCCATCATTAACTATGTGGAGTAGGATCACTTGTCCACTGGTTATCAAGAATATCTAAGTCTGTTCTCAGCACCCATAGATGACAAGAATTTTAAGGAAGTATCTCAAGATCAAAAATGGATTGAAGCTATGCAACACAAAGTCAATGCCTTAGAACAAAATCAGACCCGAGAATTGGTAGACCTACCTAAAGGGAAGCAGACAGTTGGATCAAAATGGGTGTACAAAATCAAATACAATCCAAATGGAGAAGTAGACAAATACAAAGCCAGACTTGTGGCAAAAATGTACACTCAACAAGAAGGCTTAGATTATCATGAGACTTTCTCACCAGTTGCTAAAATGGTGACTATCATAACAATGATCAGTGTTGCAGCTTCAAGGAATTGGCCTTTGTATCAGATGGATGTAAATAATGCCTTCCTACAATGTGACCTATTAGAGGAAGTCTATATAGATTTACCTCAGGGGTTTCAAAAACAGGGGGTGTATAAAGTATGCAAGCTGCCGAAGTCATTATATGATTTAAAACAAGCCTCTAGGCAGTGGAATATTAAACTCACAGATGCACTACAATCAGCCAAGTACATTCAAAGTCCATATGATCATTCTTCGTTCACAAAGAAGGAAGGTGAAGAACTGGTAATTGTCTTAGTGTATGTAGATGATCTACTCATCACTGGGAACAACAGAAGGCTAATTGACCAAGCAAAGAATACATTGCATAACAATTTCAAAGTCAAAGACCTAGGTGAACTAAGGTATTTCCTAGGAATTGAAGTTTTGAGATCACATAATGGTATATTGCTCAATCAGAGAAAATACACTCTTGAGTTGATCTCTGATGTTGTCTTGAGTGGAGCTAAGCCTGTGAACACACCTTTGGAAGTAAATGCTAAGTTCACTACTATAGATTATGATGCACATGTGGGGGGCATCACAAATCCTGTACTTCTAGATGTCACTTCTTATCATAAGCTCATTGGAAAATTGCTCTACCTAACCATCACTAGACCTGATATTAGCTTTGTTGTACAGGTCCTAAGTCAAATCATGCAACATCCTAAAACTTCACACTGGGATGCAACACTTAGGCTGGTTAGATATTTGAAAGGGTCACCAGGGCAAGGGATTTTGCTGAAGAACAATCCCTGCACACAACTGACTGTATTTTGTGACAGTGATTGGGCAGCCTGCCCAAACACTAGAAGATCTGTGATTGTCTACATAGTAAAACTAGGGGACTCTATCATATCGTGGAAGTCAAAAAAGCAGCACACTATGAGTCGAAGCTCAACAGAGGCAGAGTATAGGAGCATGGCAGCTGCAGTCTCAGAGGTAATATGGATAACATGGCTGTTGAGAGAACTAAATGTGTCTATCACCACACCTGTGAAGTTATTATGTGATAGTAAAGCAGTTATACAGATTTCCTCCAATCCTATCTATCATGAGAGGACGAAACATATTGAAATTGACTGCCACTTTGTAAGAGGCATGATCAAAGAAGGGTTGATAGTGCCTGAGCATGTCAACACCAAACACTAATTAACAGATTTGTTAACTAAAGCTCTAGGGACTGCTCAACATCAGTTCCTTCTATCCAAGCTTGTAGTGCTCGATGTATTCCACCCTCCAGCTTGAGTGGGAAAATTGAAATAGTTGCTGACTCAGCTGGATTAATTGTGGTTAGAGTCTAGTTATTCAGTTAGGGATTTGTTATTACTGTTAAAAGGTAGTTAAATATACTGCTAAGAGTAGTTAATTGTACATGTAGTGCACGTGAGGTCTAGCTGCATTTTGTCTATAAAAGCAGTCATTGTACTCTTCTGGTCAATGATAATACAATACTCCTTCTTCTTCATTTCTCAATCCCAGATTCTAGAAAGTTCTTCTCTGCATGTGCCCTAACTCACCGCTCCATTGATTGAGCAGGGAAAGCTTCATCTCTGTGACAAATTCTTCAATATTAATCTAGCTACTTATACATTGAAGGGGTGTAATTGCTAATTTAAATTTTATTTTATTATTTATTTTTAATTACATTATTCAATAAAATTTAAATCGAGAGAATTAGATCGAATAGGATAAAGTTTATTAGATTTTGTGATGATATACTTATTTGTCTCCCAAAAAACTTGTAAATCGAATAGAATGAAATCAAAATGAATCGAGTTGAATCCAATCGAACTGGATTAATAAAAAATGGATCGAATCGATTGAGTGTACATCATAATGTAATATCTCCTTTACTAGTGATAGGTTTGCGTTAAGAACATGACACCCGTAATCATATAATCCTGGATCCGCCTCTGATTGGTAGTGATTGGTTGGAGAACTTGAGGAGCTAGCAGAAGAAATAAATGGAGAAGCGAAAGTAGCATTCGAAGTAGAGGTTCGATTTGAGGTCATGGTCTTGTAATTCACACAATCTGCTTGAAGGAATTTTGGGCCTGGACCCAACTCCTTCCATTCAATGGCCTCGTCACTACTGCAATATTTGTAACTAGACATGGTTTAAGAACACTAACTCATTAGTACCCAAACTGTATCACACGTCACCAACATATATTGTTATTACTAAAACTTAATTAGTCTGACATATTAAACTTAAATATTAAGACAGATATTTTCTAATTACTCAATACGAATCTTAACATGTAAGACTCAAAATAACACTAACACTAACAGGAGTAGTAAGAATATACTGTATATTTCTCTTTCTTGTTAATGCTTAGGTTGGTCAATATGATCGAGTGTGATATCCGTTTTGACCCCAGTAAAACTATCATTTGTCTAACATGTTCGACGATACACGCCGTCGTATTATCTTCCTAGAGACTAAAAATACAAATTATCCTCATTGCTTTACGGAAAAGCATACACTATGGCATCAATCTTGTAATACTCTCTCAGAAAATATGAAGATTTTGAATCTTATATCACTTATTGTAATAACAATTAGTTTAAAGTTGTTAAGAATACACAATTACAGGTTCAAAATTCTAAGGGTGGAAAAAGTTGAACCATACGAGCAGTCACTTTCAGCAGCTCGATTGACGGGGATAGCTAATTTGGTGGCACTTTTAACTACAAAACGAAATGGACAACTATGCTTAGAAATTATTTTGTTTGGACTCCCATTAATATGAGGTTGATTATTTCTGTTGGCTTTTAGAAAAATCGTGTACGCTTCATTTTTCTTTCCTGATCAAAGAAGAAGTGATTTTGTTAGTGTACACTGTGATTCGAAATTTCTTTATTCGCGTAAGTGCACGAATTAGAAAGAAAGGGTTGAAGACAAATAAGCTATAAATATAATAGGAGGGATAGCATAAATATATGGAATAATGGGGAATGACTGACTATATGCAGAGTGGATATTGATCTTCTTTCCAAGTCGTTGGTTTTGCTACTCATTATGTTAACAAATTCTGTTTGTAAGTACGTATTTGGTTTTTTCTTTTGCACTCTCCACAATATTCGAAGAGTGATTTCAAAGGCACTATCTTTACCAAATATGTCAAGTTAGTAGCTTCTCTTCTGGGGGAGTGTTTACTCAATTTTGATGATAGCTCTCAACATCGAGAAATCGGAGCAAGAGATAAGCATTCGTTTTTTCCGGTTTTAGCCATCAAAATGACGTCCAGGAATTTGTGTGCATATGCATATACGTCATGGTAATTGGTATGTTCCTTCTCTTTGAGGGGTTTTGGCCATATCTTATATTAGTCCCTGAAATTTTGCATAAAGTCATTCTTATTATAGGGTGCTTGAAATAAGGAGTAACCGTTTTGCATTTCGTGAGAGGATGTCATCATCTTTGGCACTTGGTAGATCCTCCAAAATGTTGCCTCACCCTTCACTATTTTTGGAGAATCCGACATACATCCGAATGATACTTTCGGAAAGAGGATTTCATGGTAGCTCAAATATGTAGTTGTATCTAAGTACAAAGTTTGAATGGGAGGTCACAACGTGATATTTAACAGACATGCTTGGTGGTTCCTCTTGCCTTGACGGTCTCATGATTTTAGAGTTATAGATGCTTAACTTACATATTTTTTAATAATCGTGGTGTCTGAGCTAGCTTAACTCAATCGCATTTAACATTGGTCGACAGTAATAAGTATGGATGCACAATTTTAAAATTTATAATCTTAAATATATTATTATATTTTTATGTTATAATTATGTCATTAAATTAAGGTTAAATAAGGAGTTTAAAGTTAAATTGTTTCTAAATATTAAAATATATTATTTTTTAAAATATATTAAAGAATGAAAGTATAAAATAATGAAATAGAAGAAGTGGTACCATTTATTTTATTTTCTGTATTATTAAAATAGGCTCGCAATACACATTAATTAATATGCAATAGCAAGTCACACTATTAGTGCATAAAATGTTATACATTTAGTGCATAGAAATTAAACTTGTCCCAAATACAAAATAGTGTATGAAATAATATTCTCTAATAATTTGCTCTTAATGCGAATATATGGGAAGATTTACGTACGCCAAGTCTTCGTACGGATTATATGTGTGCCTTGTAACATTGCGTGGACTAGAGTTACAGTATTATTTCTTCCCATAAGCATGCCACTATCCTATAATGCATCTCTATATTTTTAAAATAATTGATGATTGTTCACCGATTGGGTGTAACATGATGTCCAGAAATTAGGGAACATATGCAGAACAATTTATACCATATCAATAAATACAAAAGTCTTAATTACATATTAATTTTTATAGCTTAATCAAAATGTTTAACCCAAAAATAGATTTCTCGATCAAAATCAATATCAAAAAGAAATTTAGTTACTAATAATCAAGATTTACTTCACTTTTCTAGTAATTTGAAGAATAAAGCAAAAAATGGAAATAATTAACAAGGAATGAAAACACGAAATAGACTGACAATTGCTCCCAAGATTGCGGTTAGAACTTTTTGAATAAAGAAAAGAATGATTGCATATATTTTCAATAATAATTCGATGCCATTACAAATGAGGACTAAGTCCTTGTATATGAGCATACAATTATAACGGTTTTCATACTTAATTCAGGCTGATTAATATCATTAATTGCCTTGGTTACCCGTTTTTATATATAATCGTAGTGAAAGCGTTTATGACTGAGGATTTCCTGTAACCACGACTATGTGTCGATTTTCCTTCCTTATTTAAGACAGATTCGTACACCTTCCTTCTTTAATGGTCTTAATACATTCCGCCCTTATTCTCTTCTTTCTAGTTGTCAGAGCCGGTTTCTTTCCTAGAAAATCCTGAGGGTATTTCTCCCGTGCCTTCTTGAATTATTTAACTCAATGCCACCTGTCATCTTATTGATGGTCCACATGTCATGCCTTTTTTTCCACTAACACAGATAGTCCCCCCACTTTCTGGATATTCTCAACAAAATATTAGGGAAGTGGTAAGTATTTATGACATAAATGCATTGCCGCCATTTCTCGAGTATCATAATTCCTTCTTCAGAATCGATGTGATGTACGTCACGTCTGTTTAATGCCCAAGCCACGTGGCTTACCTTGATTGGTTATGCAGTTTCTCAGCGCTTTTTTAGAGTTTTTTCTGCGTATGCACCAGTCACAAAGTGAAGGTTCTATTATGACAGTTCATAATGACCAATCTAGATTATGGTTGCTTCTTCTTATAAATACTTCATCACGCTTGATTTACTGAAATCCTCTTACTTCTTCTTTGCATTCATCTCCTTAACCTTGTGTTGCTCCTAAATGCACACGCAAGTATACGTGGTCGTACAAGTAATAAAATGGTAAGTCGAGTGTCAAACCCATAGAGACTTGTGTAACTACCCCCTAGTTTCACAAAGATTATTATTCATTCTAGTAATTTAGAGTTCAAAAGTGTGATTGTACTAGACATTAATTCTAGCAAATAACTAATTTATCACGCAGAAATAGTTGTTATGTATATTGTAGAGACACATATTCCAGGATTGTGATCGATTCATCAATCCTATTGTGCTCTAATCAACTCTCCCTTTCATACAATTCACTCATGGCTGCTAATTGATTGAACAATTTCTCTCGTAGTATTCTCCCGAATTCCTACTCCCCTATTCAAAATAGATTAACGCCTACATTCCTATGAAATCAATCTATTAAGAACGCATTATTATTAAGATATTTAATTAAGCACGGTGACTAGGTATATTTCTATCCTAACCATAAATTCAGTGATGACCGAAAAGGTCATCACTTCTTTTGGAAATAAATTCTGTGTTCCGAGGCCTTAAAACCTCCTTTTTGTCTCACCTCGATTCGCATGGGCAGTCCGGACATGTATTCGGAAAGCCATTATGTGAAAATCTGTGAAAAAGGGTAAATTTTGCTTTTAAAATAAATTTAAGTTGATTTCGATCAATATTTTAGGTAAACGGACCCGGAACCATGATTCGACGGTCCCGTAGGGTCCGTAGGAAAATATGGGACTTGGGCGTATGCCCAGAATTGAATTCCGAGGTCTCAAGCCCGAGAAATAAATTTTTGAAGAAAATTATTTAACTGAAATTATAAGAATTTTTAGAAATTTGAATATGTTTGAATTTGATGGTATCAGGATCGTATTTTGGTTCTGGAGCCCAGTACAGGTCTTATATGGAATTTAAGTTGAGCCTATAAAATTTGGTAAGAAACGGACTTGATATGACGTGAATCGGACCATCGGTTGTTAAAAATAGAACTTAAGAGTTCATGAGATTTTTCTTTGATTTTGATGCTAAATTCATAGTTATTGATGTTATTTTGATGATTTGATCGCACGAGTAAGTCCGTATGATGTTTTTGGACTTGAGTGCATGTTTAGTTTGGAGCCCCGAGGGATCGGGTGAGTTTTGGATAGGCCATGGAGTGTTTTGAACTTAGGAAAAAAACTGTTGTGTATTGCAGGTCTGCAGATTTCGCAATTGCGAAGCCTGGCTCGCAATTGCGAGCTCGCATTTGCGAACACCCATTCGCATTTGCGAAGACTAGGCTAGGCAGGCCTTGGTCGCAAATGCGACCTTTCCTCGCAATTGCGATGTCGCAAATACGACAGGTTCCTCACAAATGCGAAGGTTACCAGATTTCTTCATGGTCGCAAATGTGACATATTCTTCGCATTTGCGAAGATAAAGGGGTTCGCAATTGCGAACCCTGGTCGCAATTGCGACATCTGCAACCTGCTAAATCATAACTTAGCCGAAAATTTCTCATTTTTCAAACTCTCTCAAACCTAAAACATCTTTGGGCGATTTTTCAAAGGCAACTACTCTTCCAAATCGATTGTAAGTCATTTCTAACTCATTTTCTTTAATCTATAACATCTTTTCACATGATTTTAACTCAAAATCAAGGGTTTTCATGGGGGAAATTGGGTAGAACTTAGGATTTTAAATTTTTTGGGATTTGGACCTCGATTTGAGGTCTGATTTTAAAACAAATTATATATTTGGGTTCGTGGGTGAACGGGTAATCGGTTTTTGGTTCGAACCTAGGGTTTTAACCATGTGGGCCCAGCGTCAATTTTTAACTTTTTGGGAAAAATAATTTGAAAACCTATTTTCATGCATTAGAATTGATTCATTTAGCGTTTATTAATATTATTAAGTAAATTCTAGCTAGATACAAGCGAATTGGTGGTAGAAACAAGAGGTAAAGCGGTAGTTGAGGCTTGAATTGTGTTCATGTCATCTAGGTAAGTGTTTGGTCCAACCTTAGCTTGAGTGATTAAGAGTTGTATCTTATTTGCTATGTGTTAATTGTGGAGTACGACGTATAGGCATGGTGACGAGTATTTATACGTCGGTGTCAAGCATGCCTGTGAGTCTCGTATTGTAATTATTGTGACTCCGTTATGATTTATTCATGCTTAATATGATGATTATCATTGTTGGTTCCCTTGCTAGAATGTTATTATTTATGATATTGTCTCCCTTTCTGGGATGTTATTGTTTATGATATTGTCTCCCTTAATGGGATGTTGTTGTTATACTCTTATTCACTTGCCGGGATTCTTTTATGATTGATGTTGGATTGTAAATGGGATCGGGTTGCACGCCGCAATGGTAATATATGAAATGGGATCGAGTCGCACGCTGCAACAGTAATATATGAAATGGGATCAGGTTGCATGCCGTAACGGTAATACATGAAATGGGATCGGGTTGCACGCTGCAACGGTAATATGTGAAATAGTATCGGGTTGCACGCCACAATGGTAATATGTGAAATAGGATCAGGATGTATGCCGCAACGGTATTATATGAAATCGGATCAGGTTACACGCCGCAACGAGAAAGAAATGGAAGTGCATAATGTGTTTGTTTTCCGTATCCTTGTTAGCAATTGACTTATTGTTTTTCTTTACATTCCTCTATTGGTATTCTGTTGTTATCTGATACTTCTCGCAACATGCTTTCCTCCTCCCAGCTTTAACTGTAGATATTTGCTTTTATTGTTCCGCTGTATATGATTTAACTACACATGTTTATTTGGTAGTTTGGTCCTATCCTCGTCACTACTTCACCGAGGTTAGGCTAGGCACTTACCAGCACATGGGGTCGGTTATGTTGATACTACACTCTGCATTGTGTGCAGATCCCGGTGCTGCAGCTTTTGGACCACATTGAGGTTGCCGCCTTCAGTCTATTCAGGCGACCCGAGGTAGTCCTTCAGGCGTCCACATGCCTTGGTGTCTCCTTCTATCCTTCTATTCTATTTCTTTTATGTATTTAAGAGACAACGTTGTATTTATCTTTCTTACCCTTATTTGTAGTACTCTTATACAGTCTGTGAAATTGTAACACCAGTTCTGGGTAGTTTATGTTTAAGGATTTGTATCGGTAATATTTAAATTGTTCCATTTTGTTCTTCCACTTATTTAATTCCGTTGTTTATATAATGTTAATTCATAACTGTCAGGGGATTAAAAATGGGAAAAAGGCAAATACTTGGAATGATTGGCTTGCCTAGCTTTCACTAGTAGGTGCCTTCACGACTCTAGAGGGTGGGAAATCCGGGTAGTGACAAGTTGGTATCAGAGCTCTAGGTTGCTTAGGTCTCACAATTCACAGACAAGCTTAGTAGAGTCTGAGAGATCGGTACGGAGACGTGTGTATTTATCCCTAGAGTCTATAGAGTTAGGAACAATTTCACTTCTATTCATCTCTGTCGTGCGGTTTGGTCTCTCAATGCTAATTGAATTTCTACTCTGTTCTTTCGCAGATTGCGAGAACACGCGCTTCCTCATCCACTGATCAGCAGCCCGTGCCCCCAGCATCAGCTCCTACGAGGGGCAGAGGATGAGGGCGAGGCCGTGCTATAGGCTGAGGCAGGGGCAAAGCTCAGCCTAGAGCAGCAACACTAGCGGCGGAGCCTCAGGTTGAGTTTGATGATGAGGTTCCGGCCTAGGCAGTTCCGGTGGGCCCAGCTCAGATCCCAGAGGGGTTCATTGCTACCCCAATACTCCAGGATGCTCTAGTTTGTCTAGTAGGCCTTATGGAGAGTGTCACTCGAGCAGGCTTACTTCCTGTAGCACCAGCCGTCTCTCAGGCCGGGGGAGGAGCACAGACTCGCGCTACCCGCACTTTGGAGCAGATGGCTCCCTAATATCAGACTCCAACAACTCAGCCAGTTAGAGCAATTCAGCCGGGTGTGGTAGCTCAGACTAGTGATGGAGCAGCTATGTCTGCTGATGCCTTGTGAAGATTGGGCAGGTTCACCAAGATCTTCACTACCACTTTTAGTGGTGCATCTTCTGAGGTTCCCCATGATTATTTAGATAGTTGTCATAAGGTTCTCAAGAACATGGGGATAGTGGAGACCAATGGGGTCGACTTTGCTACTTTTCTCTTGTTTGGATCCGCCAAGACTTGGTGGAGAGATTATTGTTTGGCTAGACCAGCTGGGTCACGAGCTTTGACTTGGGATCAGTTTTCTGAGCTATTTCTGGAGAATTTTCTTCTTATAACTCAGAGGAAGAACTATCGGAGGCAGTTTGAGCGTCTCCAGCAGGGTTCTATGATTTTACTCAGTATGAGAACAGGTTTATTGATATGGCCCGTCATGCTCTTCTTATACTTCCCACTGACAGAGAGAGAGAGAGAGTGTGTGATGAGGTTCATTGAGGGACTCGTTCAACCTATTCGATTGCAGATAGGTAAGGAGACGGGGAGTGAGATTTCTTTTCAGGATGTGGCCAATATGGCCAGGAGAAATGAGATGGTTCTATCACAGGGGGTTGTCAGGGGTCTGACAAGAGACCTTGTCATTTTGGTAGGTTCAGTGATGCCTCATCTGGAGGCATGGATTCTTTTGGTAGGGGCAGTATGATGATCCTCGTTTGTGTGTCCTTAGGGACACGGTGCAGCACGGTGGTGCCAAGTAGGTTATATTAGGAGATGATGGAGTTTTGAGGCTGTAGGGTTGGGTGTGTATGTCTAATATGGATGGGCTTCAAGAGTTGATTCTAGAGGAGGCCCATAGTTCCCGCTACTCTATTCATCCGGGCGCCGCTAAGATGTATCAGGATTTGCAGGAGCATTATTGGTAGAAGAGGATGAAGAAGGATATTGTTGCACATGTGGCTCGGTGTTTGAATTGTCAGCAGGTAAAGTACGAGTATCAGTGACCTGGTGGTTTGTTCCAGAAGATTGAGATGCTTGAGTGGAAGTAGGAGCGTATCACTATGGACTTCGTTGTTGGACTCCCATGGACTCAAAGGAAGTTTGATGCGGTGCGGGTTATTGTTAGTAGGCTGACCAAGTTAGCGCATTTCATTTCTGTGGCAGTCTCCTATTCTTCCGAGAGGTTAACTGAGATCTATATCTAGGATATTGTTCGTCTTCATGGAATTCCTGTGTCTATCATTTCGGACCGAGGTACGCAGTTTACCTTACATTTTTGGAGAGCAATTCAGCGTGAGTTGGGCACACAGGTCGAGTTGAGCACATCGTTTCATTCTCAGACGGATGGGCAATCCGAGCGTACTATTTAGATTTTGGAGGATATGCTCCGAGCTTGTGTCATTGACTTTGGAGGCTCGTGGGATCAGTTCTTGACTTTAGCGGAGTTTTCCTACAACAACAGTTACCAGTCGAGCATTCAAATGGCTCCTCATGAGGCTTTATATGGTAGGAGGTGTCGGTCGCCGGTTGGATGGTTTGAGCCAGGAGAGGCTCAATTGTTGGGTACAGATCTAGTACATGATGCTTTTGACAAGGTCAGGATCATTTAGGATAGGCTTCGTACAGCTCAGTCCAGGCAAAAGAGTTATGCCGACCATAAGGTTTGTGATGTGGCATTCATGGTCAGCGAGCGGGTGTTGCTTCCGATGTCGCCTATGAAGGGCATGATGAGATTTGGGAAGAGGGGCAAGCTTAGCCCTAGATTCATTGGCCCATTTGAGATTCTTGATCGAGTGGGAGAGGTGGCTTACAGACTTGCATTACCGCCAAGCTTATCATCCGTGCATCCAGTATTCCATGTGTCCATGCTTCGGAAGTATCACAGCGATCCATCCCACGTGTTAGATTTCAACACTATCCAGTTGGACAAGGACTTGTCCTACGAGGAGAAGCCAGTAACTATTCTAGACCAGCAGGTTCGTCAGTGAGATCGAAGAGTTCCCTTTTGTTCGTATTTAGTGGAGAGGTCAGCCTGTTGAGGCAACGACCTGGGAGTCCGAGTCCGATATGCGGAACCGATATCCCCATCTTTTCTTCGACTCAGGTACTTCCTTCTTATGTCCATTCGAGGACAAATGGCTGTTTTAGAGGTGGAGAATGTAATGACCCAAAAGGTCATCACTTGTTTTGAAAATAAACTTTATGTTCTGAGGCCTTAAAACCTCCCTTTTGTCTCACCTCAATTTGTGTGCATAGTTCAGGTGTGTATCCGAAAATCCATTATGTGAAAATCTGTGAAAAATGATAAATTTTGCTTTTAAAATGAATTTAAGTTGACTTCGGTTAACATTTTGGGTAAACGGACCCGAACCCGGACCCGTGATTTGACGGTTTTGAAGGGTCCGTAGGAAAATATAGGACTTGGATGTATGCCCGGAATTGAATTCCGAGGTCCCAAGCCCGAGAAATGAAATTTTTAAAAAACATTGTTTTCTTGAATATATAAGAGTTTTTGGAAATGAAAAGATGTTTGAATTTGATGGTATAAGCCCGTATTTTGGTTCCAAAGCCCGGTATAAGTTGGAAATAATAATTAGGTTGAATCTGTAGCATTTGGTAAAGATCGGAGTTGGTTTGGTATAAAACGGACCTAAAGTTGAGAAAATGGAAAATTTGATGTTCTTGAGTGATTTCATGAATTTGAGGTTTAATTCATAGTTTTTGATGTTATTTTGATGATTTGATTGCACGAGCGAGTCCGTATGATGTTTTTAGGCTTGTGTGCATGTTTGGTTTGGAGCCCCGAGGGTTCGGATGAGTTTTGGATAGGCCACAGAGTGAATTTAGACTTAGGAAAATAGTTGTAGGTTGCAGGTCTAGTGCTGGCCTCTGATCTTGCAATTGCGAGATCAGGGGATCGCAAATGCGAAGTCTGTGAACTTGGGAATTGCTAGGGGATCTTCGCAATTGCGAAGTAAGCCCTGGCCAGACTTGCTCGCAATTGCGAGTGTTTCTTCGCAAATGCGAATACCCCAGAAATCCCCAGTTGTCGCAAATGCGACAAACCCTTCCCAAATGCGACAACCCCTTCGCAAATGCGAGTTCGCAATTGCGAACATCTGATAGCAAATGCGAAGATAGCAGGTCCTGAAGGGGTTTGCAATTGCGAACCCTGGTCGCAACTGCGATATCTGCGACCTGCTAAATCATAACTTAGCCGAAAATTTCTCATTTTTCAAACTCTCTCAAACCTAAAACATCTTTGGGCAATTTTTCAAAGGCAACTACTCTTCCAAATTGATTGTAAGTCATTTCTAACTCATTTTATTTAATCTATAACATCGTTTCACATGATTTCAACTCAAAATCAAGGGTTTTCATGGGGAAATTGGTTGTTTTGGGTAGAACTTAGGATTTTCAAATTTTGAGGATTTGGACCTTAATTTGAGGTCCGATTTCAAAACAAATTATATATTTGGGTTTATGGGTGAATGGGTAATCGGTCTTTGCTTCGAACCTCGGGTTTTGACCATGTAGGCCCGGGGTCAATTTTTGACTTTTTGGGGAGAATTGATTCATTTTGTATTTATTGATATCGTTAAGTAAATCATGGCTAGATACAAGCGAATTGGTGGTGGAAACAAGAGGTAAAGAGGTAATTGAGGCTTAATTGTGTTCGTGGATTTGAGGTAAGTGTTTGGTCTAACCTTAGCTTGAGGGATTAGGAGTTGTGTCTTATTTGCTATGTTTTAATTGTGGAGTACGACGTATAGGCACGGTGACAAGTATCTTTATGTCGGTGTCAAGCATGCCCATGAGTCCGGTATTGTAATTGTTGTGACTCCGTTGTGATTTATTCATGCTTAATATGATGATTACCATTGTTGGTTCCCTCGTGGGGATGTTATTGCCTATGATATTGTCTCCCATGCGGGGATGTTATTGTTATGATATTGTCTCCCTTGTCGGGATGTTGTTGTTATACTCTTGTTCCCTTGCCGGGATTCTTTTATGACTGATGTTGAATTATATAAGGGATCGGGTTGCACGCCGGAATGGTAACATATGAAATGGGATCAGGTTGTACGCCGCAACGGTAACATATGAAATGGGATCGGGTTGCATGCCGCAACGGTAATATATGAAATGGGATCGGGTTGCGGCACGCCGCAATGGTAATATATGAAATGGGATCGGGTTGCACGCCGTAACGATAATATATGAAATGGTATCGGGTTGCACACCGCAATGGTAATATATGAAGTGAGATCGGGTTGCATGCTGCAACGGTATTACATGATTTGGGATCAGGTTGCACGTCGCAACGAGAAAGAAATGGAAGTGAATATTGTGTTTGTTTTCCTTTTTCTTGTTGGCAATTTAATTATGGTTTTTCTTTACATTATTCTATTGGTATTTTGTGGTTATATGATACTCCCCGCAGTATGCTTTCCCCCTCCCATCTTTAACTATAAATATCTGCTTTTATTTTTCCGCTGTATATAATTTAACTGCACAGGTTTATTTGGTAGTCTGGTCCTAGCCTCGTCACTACTTTGCTGAGGTTAGATAAGGCACTTACCATCACATAGGATCGATTGTGCTGATACTACACTCTGTACTGTGTGTAGATCCCGATGTTGCAGCTTTTGGACCACAGTGAGGTTGCTGCCTTCTGTCCATTCAGGCGACCCGAGATAGTCCTGCAGGCGTCCGTAGGCCCTGACATCTCCTTTTATCTTTCCATTCTATTTCTTTTATGTAATTCGGAAACAGTGTTGTATTTATCTTTCAGACCTTTATTTGTAGTATTCCTAGACATTCTGTGAGTTTGTGACACCAGTTTTGGGTAGTTTTGTTATGGATCTGTATCGGAATTATTATTAACTTGTTACATCTCAATCTTTCGCTTTATTATTTCCACTGTTTATAAGATGTTTATTTACCACTGTTAAGGAATTGAAAATGAAAAAGGTTAAGTAATTGGAATATTTGGCTTGCCTAACTTTCACTAGTAGGCGCCATCACGACTTCCGAGGGTGGGAAATCCGGGTCGTGCCCCCCACATAGAGTTAAGATCATGCTCTCTTCAATTCTTCTCTAATCTAAATGTAGCTTTCCCAAGCATAACGTAGATAGTAAATAGAACCTAACTGCTAGCCAAACAATTAAGCAATTAATAATAAAATTGAAGAAACAACCATATATTAGTTAATTATAATCAATGTTATGTTATCTTTAAACAATAATATTCATGGCTAAATCATAACCATACAACTATGGGTTTTAGCCCCTCATGATAATTTCAAAACAAATTCACAAGTGTTGAATAATTGAGAATAATAAGAAAAGATGAAGAAAACTGAGATATCCTTGCTCCCGGATGTTCCTCGTGTGTACATTTCCCTCAAAGTGGTGTATCCCTTCTCAAAATAGGCTTAGTCTTGCTTTTATACGCGTTAGGTAGGTCTTGGGCCGAAATAACCTTGTCCCAAATAAAGTATGAATGATTTCCCATCACTAGCGCCTAGGGTAGCGTGGGACATTATCCATGGCGCTGGGAAATAAAGATTCTGACTTCTGCGCCACAGGTAGCGTCCCACGTTGCTTGTGGCGCTACAAATGGTCATTTTCTAACTTTGCTCCTTTTTTTCTCTAATCTCGCACCTTTCGTCCATTGCCTCCGGATGATTCCGACACATAAAAACACCACGAATTAGCATAAATCATTACATTTCACATCGGAAATCCATGAAACATGAGTAAAATGCAAGGCGATATACATACAAAAATATATACTTTAAGCCAAATATCAACACCCTACACTTATACTCTTGCTCATCCTCAAGCAATGGGACTATCAACTACACCCTCAACAACGTACACACCTCAACTAGCGAGGAGGACTTTAATTTTCACCACACACTCTACCCTTGACTATGATCGATACTGGCAATCAAGCATGATCATACAAAATTCACATTCTTCCCATTTTAAACATGCCTAAGTATAAACATTTCAATTCAATCAATTCAAACAACCTATCCGTCACCGCCCTACCTCAAGAGCCTACTAAGTACCCTCAACTCGCGCACTCACCCAACAAGAGAAGTTTACAATATTACCAATCCTTCATAAGATCATGTGCCCTCACCAACAACTAAATGAGTGAATATAGAATATTTCACACTTTCAAGTATGCCTTTGAACATAATTTAATGACATCACACAATTTGAACAAAAATGTTGCTCATTCTCATAAAGAATTCATGTGCATCCCATGATCATATCATAAGCTTGCCCGTAATGTACATCTCTACTATCCAGGATAGCAAAATCTAGGATCAATTAGGACTTTAAGATTGTAATGTAGGCTAAGGGACGGGTAGGATATATTTAGGAATAGTGACTAATCCTGCTAGGCACTTTAATACACTACACTCAAAAATCGAGCTCATATTCTTTACAAAAATTTCACTCGCCACAAACCATATACAACATAGCCTTTTTCCAATTAAGCATGTATATATTTCCACTAGCACGAATTAGTAAGGTTAGAAGGTGTGTGTTTTTTACATTATTTGAACTATCATTTTTTCTTCTTCTTTCTTGCAATTTTTTTCTTATTCTTTTTTTTTTCTTTTTCTACACCCCTACATACATTAAGGCTCATCAGCTAGTGACCTTTCTTTCACAACTTTAGTTCACCTTAAAGGCTCTTCCATGATTCCACTCGAAAGATACTCCCAAATCTCTCGCCTTACTTCTTTTAGCGACTAAGTGCCTTAGTAGGTAAAAGTTCAACAATATCAAATTAAGAACAAATAGGTATACAACCTGTAATGTGGGTGCCAAAGAAAAGGTCTGTAGGCTCAAAGGGGATGGAAACGAACAATTTTATTTTTAAGTGACAAGCACATCTATGATCAAGCAAGAAACGCCTATGACATCTCCTAGACTAGCACAACTTAATAATTTCGCATCGATTAACACACCGGGCAAGTTCTAAACTACACAGGATAGCACAGAAAATCACAAATTCTCACACACACATTGAACATGACTCAATCGAGACGGTTCTGCTCAACTCTCAAGTCAAGCAAGCACATATAATTAAGAAATTTTAAGCAATATTGCACTATGTAGCACACAAGTCAAACAACTGAGTAAAGGCGTCACAGAGTATTCTATTTTATTTACTCAGGCATCACAATTCAAATCAAATGTACGGGAAGACAAAGCGCATGACATAACCTAATGTGCCAGTACCATACACGTCAGTAGGTACCTAAGAGCTCTCAGTTTCTTCCTAACCTACTCCTAAAAAAATAAAGTACCTGGTTCGCCCTATACCCTTGGAAAAGAACTGGCGCTCAAACAAAAACCAAGGGATACTACCTAACTATCCTAAAAAAATTGGTGTTTCTTAATCAGACTTTAATCCCTCAAAAAAATTATCCGAAAGATCCATCATCGGGAAATATCCGAGCATTTTCTGATTTCTTTTTCTTTTTTCTATTTTAGTATTTTTTTCTTAAACTAGACTACATCTACTACGAGTTCCAATGAACAAAACTACTAAAAAGAAATATAATTATACAATTTACATCACAAGAGGTAGTTCTCCCACCCCACCCCTACCATATGCATAGTCCCCGATGTATGTAAGAATATAAAAGCAAAGTAGAGTGAAAAAAAAGACTCCCTGTCAGTCAGATTCCTCCTCCTTAGAGTGCACGCCAACCGCAGCTCCGGGCTTATCATCACCATTAGCTCACAGGGGCACTAAAGCCATGGGCCCTATGACTTCATCACCAATCTCATCCTCAGTATCAGAGCCTTTATGAGTGTTCTCATCCTCTAACGGGTGAACGGGACTGCCAGGTGCAATCCCCAACATCTCCTTGGAAGAACTAGACAAATCATTATATATATGCATACACTCCTTGTCCGATACACCCATCCTGCTCATGATCAAAATTAAGTAGTTATGGATATACCTATTGAAGTTCTCGTCCCTCTCATTTTGTGCTACCTGGATAAGCTTAGACGTAGTCTCCAACAAAAATGTGATGTCCATCAATCCCTTAGGAGCCTCCACAACCTTGTCATAACCGAGGTATTCAGGCACATCCCGGGAAATCATGTACTGCGTGAGCAAGTTGCCAAAGAAGAATCTCTTGATCTTCCGCCCAAATCATGTGTGGTCCATCTCCCCTAGCATGATCCACCCACATTTATGGGTCATCCAGTCATTAGAAAAAATATCACACACACTCGAGCTCGAGTGCATTCACTGATGTGTTCAACAGGCATGAGTCGGGCCTGCACGAAATTTTGCCACACCTTGGCGGTCTTGTTGAAATTGAAGCGGATCATCTCATGATGGACATCACCCTTAGTTCTGGTTCACTTGTCATTCAAATCGATGCCACAAAGAGTGTGACATATCATCGTGTAGTTGGGCTTTTGACAAATCTTTGTAGCCTCTGCGGGATAGAGTTATCAACTCCCAAAAATTTACATAAGGACTCCTATCCATTGGCACCTCCTTTCCACAGACCCATGACATGAACAATGCCGCATTCTAATTGGCATACAGTTCTCGCAACATGCTCAAATTTGCATGGCTGGGGCACTCGAGGAACTTATCCATCCTTATTTCTCTCAACTGGGCAAGCACGTCGAGGAAGTTCTTTTCCAAAGTTTTCACATTAATACCCATCTCGTAGATGTACCACCCATACTTATATCAATTGGATGGCATCGTCACGAACTAGATCCAAATGGGGTCTCGGTCTCAATGGTGTCTTCTTCGATCTGTCGGCCACTTGTTTCCCTTTCGCTTGCCTAGATAATCTTTCCCTTTGCTTGCGCTTTTTGGGAGCGGGAGTAGTGGTTGAGGACTTCCCTACTCCCTTGCCTTGTTTGCGCTATCATGAGCCATAGCAACCTACAACACAAATAATCATGAATCTGAGAATGAATCAAGAAATCCGCCTAAAGTTATCGTGAGAATCAAAGATGACCCGACACTTAAAACCGAAGGCTCAATGTACTATACTCACAATCGTGATTTAAATGCACAAGTGTGGCACCACAAGGCAATGGGTACTCAAGACCTCCCCATGCCTCACAATTATAATTCACTAACTATGCCACACAAATCAAGTGGCCGATCATGGCGAAGTGATTCACCCTTAATGCAAGCAAGTAACACATGGTCCTCAATTTCTACCACTAATATACTAAGCTAGCTAATTCTAAAAAAGTGCTATAACATACATACTTCAAGATACATGGTGTGGGTGTTATATGAACATTAAAGCGAAGCTCCGAATTATGTAACACCACCCCCAAACACCCCACACTTAGCTCGTTATCACATATAACTACACTCGGTTACTCAGACTTCACCAGTGCCCAAAGTACTCATTCAAACATTTTATCAAACACATGGTGCGCATGAAGTGTATGCAACATATGTCAACAATGGTGGAACACGATGGCCCTACCAAATTTCAACGAAGTAGAGAGAATTCTAGTTACTACTCCGTATATAATACAACAATCAAATGTTGTCAGCCAATTTCATTCTCATTAGTCCCACCCACGATAAAAAACTCTAACAAATAATTATAGGGGAATTTGGGGATGGGGCATTTAGGAAGGTGGGAGGGGGGGTGTTCATTATTACCTAACAACTAAAATAAAAAGAAGAAGAAGAGAAACATACCTAGAGGATTTAGGATGAGAGCAACAGAAAAACTTGAAAACTCGGGGGGGGGGATTGCTGATAACTAGGGATTCTAGTCTATTTATACTCCATTTTGCTTGAGTTTTGGACTAAAAATGTATACAAGTAATCCCAAAAGCTTACATGTTGTGCCTGTTTGCAGTGTTTGGTCAAAAAGTGAAAAGGGAGTCAAAACCAACTCAAAAAGGAATGAAACCTGCTCAAGTAACAAGAAGAGTCAAAACACTGCTACAACAGTAAATCAACCACATCAGCAATAGTCCCACTGCGACTGCAGTGCATTTGTTGTGGTCTGCGATGGAAAAGATAAGAGAGATGCAATTTGGGAAACTCAAGAACTGCGGTCCGCAGTAGATTCTTCGCGGCCACAGTAGCCTCATCGCGACCGCAATCCATTTTATGCGGCCCACAGAGGGGATTCAGAGAGCTGGGAGTTTGGAAGTTGGAAGCCACTGTCGTCCGCGGTCCATTTTGTACGGTTCGTAGTGAAGCCACCACGGCCGCGATGCATTTTGTGCCGTCTGCGGTTGACAGATTCAGAGACTTATAAGTGAAGCCAAAAAGACTCACAGCAGCCGCGATGCATTTTTTGCGGTAACTCCATCAGGGGTATTATTTTCCCAAAAATTCGGCCTTGCATAAATACTTCTTTTTCACATTTTAGGGTATCTTTATCTCAGCAGAGCACGTGAACGGCGGTTTTAGTCCATTTTGAGTAATTTGTAGCTAGTTTAAAATTTAATCTTCAATTCTTAGATTGTAATCATATTATATGGGTTATTCTTCATCTAAAAATCTGATTTCTTCCATTATTATGAGTAGCTAAACCCATTAGCTAGAGTTGTGGCTCAACCCTAGTGTGGGTATTTTGATGGGTCTTTTGTTTTAAGGCTTAGATGTTCATGGGTAGTTGATATTTGGACTGATTTGTATTTTCCATGTTGAATTAATGGTTGCAAACACTAATTTGTGCCTTTTTGACTTGGATTTTTTCTTGAGAAAGAGAGCTTGAGTCTAGGAAAATTAGTCCAACAAGGAATTGAGGTGTATTCAAGAAATTGATAGCCGCAATTAAAGAGTTAAACCTAGAGATAGTAATACCCGACTTGAGCCTATATTGCTTGCACAATTTTGACACATAATTGGTCTTGAGAGAGTCAATTAGGGCAGAGTCACTCAAGCTACCGAGAGGTACATAGTGAGTAGTTCCGTGCATTGGCTATATCGCAATCCCCAACATATCCACTTTGCCTTAGGCTTTAGATCCCTTCAAATATTCACCTAGGAGAAAGCCATTTCCCTAGTGCCTCTTTAACCATTTAGAAAACCTTACAAGCATTCATACTTAGTTTAATTTTGCATCTCATTAGCATAAAATTAGAAGTAACAAACAAACAAATACGATTAGAAGTGTAATTAAAAGCCCTACGCACTGCTGGTTTAGATAGGAATCCAAATCCAAAACATTCTAGCTCCTTGTGCATTTGATTCCGACCTTCTCGGGTAAAATCTGTATCGACCGTTCTTAACAATTTGTAGTGGTATAGGGTTGGACCTGATAACTTTTTGGTGCCGTTACCGGGGAGCTAATGATTTTAGCTATCTATCTAAATAGTTTTTTTTATTGTTTTTCTTTCCTTATGTATTACTAATTTGTGTGTGTCGCCAAATCAGGTACAAAATGGCGGCAAACAACAATAACGCACCTCTTGGAGATCTTCCACCGGGGGAGGAGGTAGATGGCAATATTGATGATGAGGTACCTATAGTGCCTTAAGCTCAAAGAAGAGGCCGCCAGGCCAATGATAATGTTCCAGATCCTCCCCCGCCACCTCCAAGAGTGGCTCCTCGGGTACTTCCAACAAAGAATATGCTAGTGCAATTGTCCCACCCCGGATCCGGGCGGGCAATTTCCAAATTACAAATGTGATGCTGACTTTGTTGGAGAAGCGAGGGATTTTACAGATGCTCCCCATCAGAATGCTTACAAACATCTTAAGGGTTTCGTGGATACCTGTAGGGGGAGCAAGAAAACAAATGTGTTAGAGGATGCACTTCGGTTGAGATTATTCCCTTTTTCACTTAGAGGGAAAGTCTTGGCTTGGCTTGGAAGGCCTCCTAACCATTCCATCACTACATGGGATGAGTTGGAGGATAAATTCATTGTAAAGTTTTTCTCGTCGGGCCATATGACGACCTTGAGGGATGAAATCTTAGCTTTCAAGCAGGAGCCCAATGAACCACTGCATGAGACATGGGAGAGATACCAGACCATGGTAAAAGAATACCCAAATAATGATTTGACTGAGGCAATGATACAACATACATTCTACTGGGGCATTAACATAACAAATTAGTGCATAGTGAACCAACTCGTTGGGGGCAATTTCATGAACACTCCGTATGATGAGGCTAATGCAATATTGGATGAGATGGCTGACACGGCCTCCGCTTGGCAAAGTAGAGCCAATGCGCCATAGTGTGACCCCACAGTCATTCATTTGCACAAAGAGCTCCATGATCATGGGCAGTCAATAGCAGAACTGACAACAACAATGAACCAGCTAGCAAAAGCACAATTACAGCAGGTTCAAATTTTACGACAAGTAAATGCTGTGGAGGGTGTCAACAGGTTAGTAAACAAAAGAAGACAAAGAGTTTAACAAAACCAAGGGAGTTCGGATAAATATGACCAAAATAGTGGTGGGTTCCAAGATGATGGGTATGATGAGTAGAATGAAGAAGTGCAATACGTGAACAATTATCAGGGCCAAAGGGGCAATTCTTCCAACCAACAACAATGGAGACCACAAGGCAATTGGGGAAATCAACAACAACAAGGGAATATTAATTGGGGGAACAACAACAAAAATTCAAATTGGGGCAACCATAACAATAATCAGAACAATCAGGCTTATTAGAGCGACAACAACAACATTTGGGGTGGAAACAACAATCAGGGTGGTTAGAACAATAACAACTAAGGAAATCGGGAGTAAGTCTTTCAAAGACCCCCAATGTATCAACAACCGAACAATCCACCCCCATTTCCATCCCAAGGTCCTACTTCTTCCAAAAATGAAATAGAGAGAATCGAAATGATGTTTGAACAGATGATGAAAAAGAATGCTGACTCTGATGCCAAATTAGTATCCCACAATACTTCAATCAGAAACTTGGAGGTTCAATTAGGCAAAATCTCACAATCCTTGAATACTCGCCCTAAGGGGGCTCTACCTAGTGATACGGTACTCAACCCGAAGGGTGGGAACAATTCCGGGCATGTAATGGCGGTAACTACAAGAAGTGGACGAGGCGGTGATGTGAATGCCTCCAAACAAAAAGAACTTTTGAGTGATGAAGTTGAGTTTCAAGAGGATGAGATCCCTTTGGTAGTTGAGAATGTGATTGATGAGAACGTGAATGAAGAAGTGAGGATTGATATCTAAGATTCCGAGGTGAAAACTCAGAATGATGTGAACCCGTCTAGGGAATACATAATAAACATGCCGAAAACGGTTGTGCCTAAAGCCAAAGCCCCTTTTCCAAGGCCACCTCCACCTTATCCTCAAAGGCTTGCGAAGCAGAAAAATGAGAACCAGTTTAAGAAATTTATTGACATGATGAAGAGCTTATCAATTAATGTGCCGTTGGTGGAAGCTCTAGAACAAATGCCGGGGTACACTATGTTCATGAAAGACTTGGTGACAAAACAAAAATCCATGGATTGTGAGACTATCAAGATGACCTACCAGGTTAGTGCAATAGTACACTCGATGGCTCCGAAGCTAGAAAATCCCGGCGCTTTCACCATTCCCTGCACCATTGGGAGTGAAAACTTTACAAAAGCTCTATGTGATTTGGGGGCAAGTATCAACTTGATGCCTTACTCCGTTTTCAAGACTTTTGGTATTAGGAAACCTAGGGCTACTTCAATGAGGTTGCAAATGGCAGATAAAACTATAAAGAGGCCACTTGGTATTGTAGATGATGTCCTTGTTTGGGTGGACAAGTTCATTTTCCCAGCTGATTTTGTGATCTTGGATTGTGAGGTAGATTATGAGGATCCGATCATATTGAGAAGACCTTTACTTGCAACTGGGAAGGTCTTAGTTGATGTGGAAGCAGGGGAAATCCCCTTCCAGGTGGGTGATGAGAAAGTGGTCTTTTATGTGTGCAAGTCAATGAAGCAGCCCAATAGTTCTAAAGTGTGCTCTTTTGCGGATCTTGTCACGATAGTGATAGTTGATGATACTAGTGTAATGATCAATGTGGAGGACCCTCTAGAGGCGATATTGTTGAATCTTGATGTAAATGAGGATGAAGGCCTAGTGGAGTGTGTCAATGCTTTATATGGAATGAGCTCTTACTCTTATGAGCCTCGGAAACTCTCTTTGGATCTTAAGAATATGAAGATACCACCAACAAAACCCTCAATCGAGGAACCCCCTGTGTTGGAGTTAAAGTCGTTGCCTTCACACCTCAGGTATGAATTCTTAGGCCCTAGTTCAACTTTTCTAGTTATTCTTTCCTTTTATCTTACTAACATGAAGGTAGATGCCACATTGGCGGTGCTCCAAAAACGAAAGAAGGCAATTGGATGGACCTTAGCTGATATTCGGGGGATAAGCCTCACCTTTTGTATGCACAAGATTATTCTTGAAGATGTCGAGGTTGTGTACCCCATCTCTGATAGCTCTTGGACTTTGCTGATGCAATGTATGTTGAAGAATGGTGGTATGACCGTGGTTACCAATGCACAAAATGTATTGATTCCTACCAGGACTATCACCAGATGGAGGGTGTGCATGGATTACCACAAGTTGAAAAAAGTGACCCGCAAGGATCACTTTATATTGCCTTTTCTTGATCAGATGCTAGACAGACTTGCTGGGCGTGCCTTCTACCATTTGTTAGATGGGTATTCTGGGTACAACCAAATTTTGATTGCTTCGGAAGATCAGGAGAAGACCACCTTCACTTGTCTGTATGGTACCTTTGCTTTTTCTAGAATGCCATTTGGGTTGTGTAATGCACCGGCTACATTCTAGCGGTGTATGACGGCCATATTTACCGACATGGTAGAGGACATTTTGGAGGTGTTTATGGATGACTTCAGTGTTGTGGGTGACTCGCTTGATGAATGTTCGAAAAAGCTTGATAGAGTGTTGGCCCATTGTGAAGAAACCAACCTTGTGCTTAATTGGGAGAAATGCCACTTCATGTTTGAGGAGGGGCATAGTCTTTGGCCATAAAATTTCAAAGCACGGTATAGAGGTGGACAAAGCTAAAATTTAAGTGATTTCAAGGCTCCCTCCCCCTACTTCAGTCAAGGGAGTTAGAAGTTTTCTTGGGTATGCGGGGTTCTACCGGAGATTTATCAACAACTTTTCGAAGGTAGTGAATCCCTTGTGCAAGTTATTGGAAAAATATGCCAAGTTCGTGTTCAATGAGGGATGTGTGCAAGCCTTCGAACTTCTCAAGCACAAGTTGACCACCACTCCTATTATTATCTCACCCAATTGGAGCATGCCTTTTGATCTTATGTGTGACACGAGTGATATTGAGGTTGGGGTGGTCTTGGGTCATAGAGTGAATAAAATATTTCATCCGGTGTATTATGCGAGCAAGATAATGAATGATGCTCAAGTGAATTACACGGTGACTGAAAAAGAGTTGTTGGCTATTGTGTTCGCAATGGAGAAATTTTGGCCACATCTCATGGGCGCCAAGGTCATAGTTCATACCGATCATGCTGCACTCCGATACTTGATGACGAAGAAGGATTCCAAAGCTAGGCTGATGCGATGGGTCTTGTTACTTCAAGAGTTTTATTTGGAGATTGTAGGCCGGAAAGGGTGTGAAAACAAAGTGGCGGACCATTTTTCCCACTTGGAGGAGGAAGGGAGGCCTCGTGATGGCCTAGAGATCAATGATTCATTTTTCGATGAGCAACTCCTTTCTGTGTCGGTGAATGGTATGCCATGGTTTGCGGATGGTTCTAATTTTCTTGTGACTGATATTGTCCCATGTGAGCTTTTTTCTAACTAAAGGAAGAAGCATAAATGGGATAGTTTGGACTTCTATTGGGATGAGCCATACTTGTTTAAAATCTGCACTGACGATGTGATCCGAATGTATGTCCTGGAGGTATAGCAATTGAGTATCTTAGAGGCTTGTCATTCCTCCCCCTATGGTGGTCATCATGGTGTGGCGAGGACCGCTTCGAAGGTTCTTAGTTGTGGGTTTTACTGGCCAACTTTGTACAAGGATGCAAGTGAACTTGTGAAGAGATGCGATGAATGTCAAAGAGCGGGTGGAATTTCAAAGAAGGATGAGATGCCTCACAACACTATTCTCGAAGTTGATATTTTTGATGTGTGGGGAATTGATTTCATGGGCCCGTTTGTTAGTTTATATGGCAACACAAACATTCTAATGGCAATTGACTATGTTTCAAAGTGGGTTGAGGCCGTGGCTTTACACAATAATGAGGCCGGAGTGTTGTTGCATTTCTCAAGAAGAGTATTTTCACTAGGTTTGGCACTCCTCGAGCAATCGTAAGTGATTGGGAGTCTCATTTTTGCAATAGAGCTTTTGACACTTTGCTTGCAAAGTATGGTGTCAATCACAAAGTTTCTACTCCTTATCATCCTCAGGGGAGTGGCCAAGTTGAAGTCTCAAATAGGGAAATCAAGAGTATATTGTCAAAGACGGTCAATGCAAATAGGACCGATTGGTCAAAGAAATTTGGATGATGCTCTATGGGCTTACAAGACTGCTTAGAAGACTCCGATTGGTATGTCTCCGTACCGGTTGGTGTTTGGGAAATCTTGCCATCTATCAGTTGAGTTAGAGCACAAGGCCATGTGGGCTTTGAGGAAGCTAAATCTTGAATGGGATGTGGTAGCAAATCTTCGTGTGGAGCAGCTTAATGAACTTGATGAATTCCGATTTCATGCCTACTCCAGTGCGTCCTTGTATAAGGACAAGATGAAGTACCTTCATGATAAGTATGCTCGTGGCAAGGAGTTCAATTGTGGGTGATTTGGTTCTCTTGTTAAATTCTCAGTTACGTCTGTTCCGGGAAAGCTTAAGTCGAAATGGAGTGGATCTTTTGAAGTTGTGCTTGTGACTCTGTTTGGTGCAGTTGACTTGAAAAAACAAAAATGGGGAGGTCTTTAAAGTTAATGGGCACAGAGTAAAGCACTACCTTGGCAAGATTGATGACAGCCACGTGGTGGCACTGATTTATCTAAAGTGATTTGATGATAACTTGCGTCGTGCCACGATGTTAAATCAGGCGCTTCATGGGAGGCAACCCATGTGTCTTTCTTTTTGTTTTTCTTTGATTTTCTTTTTAGTGTAGGATTTGATACTGGACTAGCTGGTTGTGAGATGTGTGTAAGGTTGTTTTGATGCAGTGCAAGACCAAATTGAAAAAATGTTGCACTCTCTGAAGCTTGGACCATTGCCGCATTGCATTTTTGCGGCCGCAATGGCCTTATTGTGGGACCAAAATTTTATTGCGGTCCGCAGTGTTGAATGGTAAAAAGTGGAGGTTCTCTGAAGTTGTCATTGTGGCCACAATGCATTTTATGCGGTCCGCGGTGCCCTACCGCGGCCGTGGAGCATTTCTTGCGGTCCGCGGTGACATCCTTGCCAGTGATTCTTGTGGTTCAGTACCGTAATCCGCGGTGCATTTTTTGCGGACCGCGGTGGGTAGGTAACGTGGGTTCCAAGTCCTTTTTCTATAAATAGGATCTCAGGCGTCCATTTACACTTTTCGCTCATTTGCTCTCTAAATAGAAAAAGTATTGTTCCTCATGCCCTAAGTGCAAAAATTCAAACACTGATTATCAAGCATCTATATTGCATCTTATCTCTGGTACTTCAAATCTTTCCTTAGTCTTTAATTTTGTTTTACGTTCTTTTAATTCTTTAGTTCGTACTTCTTTTTCTTCCCCTTTCTTTCAATTTTTAGCTTAGGGTTGCATAATGTTGTTTAGAATAGGGTTAATTAGTAAAAATAATGATTGACCACCTAGAGGGTTGATAATATGTGGATTAAGGCTAAAAATGAGAAATTTTTTGAAACCCTAGGTTAGTGTTGCTGAGTATGGCTTACCGCGCCCGCGGTGGATTTTTCGCTGTCCGCGATGCCTCTCCACGGCCGCGATAATTTTTACGCAGTTCGCGGTGGTAAACTTCAGAGGGGTCAAATTTTAAGGACCGCGGCCGCGGTTGATTTTTTGCGGACCTCGGTGCCTTATCGCAGCCGCACATCATCTCTTGCGATTTGCGGTGCCCTGAATCAGAGAATGGGTATTCTGAACCCCACTCTTCAGTGGTCCACGATGCTAATTTATGCGGTCTGTAGTGGTACCTTTGTGGCCACAATGCTTTTTATGCGGTCCGTAGTCATCTGTTTTCATGAATATTCTTCACGGTTTCTTCTGGTACTGTGATAATAACAAGCTTTAACTGAACTCCATTTGTAGACATTAGTTCAATCAAGAGGAGGTGGTGAAAACAGAAAAGAAAAGGAGAGTCCTCCCGGGGTAGGGGACGAGGAATGATCAAATTACCCCCCAAGTCCGGGAAGCAATTGGAGATACAAGAAAGCAAATCAAGGCTGCAAATAGAGTTGTTTTCCATTCAGAGGGAAGTGAGTATGTACCCTCCCGGGAGGCATCTAAGTCAGATTCAGTGCCGAAATATGTACCTGACTTCCCGGGGAGGCATGGATTGAGAGATTTGCCCACACCCCTGGGCTCTCATACTGCTCAAGCTTCAATTCAAATTTCTTCTTAGTCATCTGAGGGCTTAGCAAAGAGCAGTGATAGTTGAGCATCTACTTCAACACCCGGGAGGGATCCCATTGCTGAAAAAGAAGGGGGAGAACTCCAAACCGGGGGGTGGGGTGGAGAGAACTAGAAACCAGAGGCTTGGTAGGATAGATTTATTAGTGAGATAGCATACCACAAGTTCCGAGAGTGGTGGCCTCAGAGGAAATTGATTCTTGAGCTACAATTAATTGAGAAGGACCTTCTGTCTCACAATCCTAATGTGAAGAGGCAATTCAGAGAGAGACCGGGCTGGGAATATTTTACAAGAAAAGTCGAGGTAGAAAATGAGAACTTAGTCAATGAGTTCTATACTAATGCTGCCCACTTCGAAAAGGGCACTAAAGTGACAACGGTGCAGAATTTAACAGTGAAGTTTGATGGGAAGACAATCAATGACTACCTGGGCTTTCCGGAGGAAGATGAATCCCTATACTTAGAAAAGGTAGCATTGGATGAGGTAGACCATCTGTGGTTGGCCGAATACCTGGAACTCCTGGGCACCACCCCAATAGCTCATCCAAACGTCTACCTCATCCAATGCTACCTTCGAGGCGAAGGAGTAGACTACTCCTACTGCTAATTATCCCTATAATGAGGTAAACGTCTCCTACTCCTTCGCCTCGAAGTCTAAGAAAAGCTTTAAACTTCGAGGCGAAGGAGTAGGAGACGTTTGTATGCACCAGACTGGACCCCACTACTCATGAGAACTCTATGCCTATCTCCCGAGAAATATTGGTAGCTTCTATCACGGTGGGGTACCCAATCAACATCAGGAATGTTATGTCGAGGGTGATCACACGGGTGGTCAATGAAGATGATAGATCATACCCCTTCCCAAATTTCCTGATAATGTATTTTGAGGACCAGGATGTGGAGAAAAGGAAGTTTGATGTGAAGGTGAAACCAAAGATGACTTTTTTCCTGATATAGCCTAAAGGTGATACGACAATCCAAACGCCAAATATCCTAAAGGAAAAGCCCCTACTTCTACTGGCCAGTCTGAAGAGCCAGTAGTAGTAGTCCTTTCTGCTTAGCCGCCCTCAGCTACACCAGATATTTCCCTAGGACCCTCTACTTCCACCGCTCCAGATATTCTCTCGTCCACAGCCTACCGTTTGACTGCCCACCATTTGAGCCAAACCCTTGCTAGTATTAACAATTGGATGCAGGCAACTACTTCTAAGTTGTGTGTGCTTTCTAGCTCGGTGGCAGCCTAGTCCGCACCCCCATAGCCACAGGTTCCAACTTTAGTGGAAGAGACTCTCAAGGAGCTTCTGGACAACCAGAAGAAGCTCCTGGAGAACCAACAGTTGTTATTGGAGGCTGTAGGTACACCTGGGAAAGCATTGAAGGAGCTGACAAAGGAAACAAAGAAGTTGAGAAAGACTCGAGCATCAAAGGAGTCTGTGAAGGAGGTGAGGGTAAAAATCGAGAAGATTAAGGTTGCTGACCATCTGCTATTGGACCTACTGTTGCATGAGCAACCTCCAGCAGTTCAGATTGATCCAGAGCAGGAGCAGGAGATAGAGAGGGCACCGAAGAGGAGGAGAATGATCCCACAGACAGATGATTTAGTGATAGAGTTGGAGGACCCGCAGGGAGGTTCCTCTAGCCAGCCTCAGGCCTCAAAGCAGCTTCAGGTCCCAGAGCAGTCACATGACCCAGGGACCCAGGCTCATGATCTCATGCATACGGAGGACTAATAGGGAGTTTCTCTTTACTCTCTATCTTATTCTTGAGCTATTTTTGGTTAGTTAGCATTGAGGACAATGCTAGCTTTAATTTGAGGAGGTATCCCTATTTTGATGATGTTGGATTGTAAATATGATACTATTTTCATTTTTATTATGCTCTTTCACTTTTGGTATGAATATAATTTTACTAGTTTATTTCACTTTTCGTATTTTGCAACTTTGGTCTGTATATAAAGTTACTTTCTGATGTATATATTCATACTCTCTTATGTATATTCGTTTACTTTTCGCATTTTCTTTCATAGGTTTTTACTTCATTTTCGTAGCTTCTTATTTTGAATTTTGCATTCAATAAGCCTTTGGCCTTCTTAATGCCACGGTTTTTTCCAAAGGTGTAATTTTTGTGAACCAAGTGGCTCTTCCCGATGATGGATGGCATGCCAACCGTCTTAAGAGTTTTGAGTCTTTTTTATTTTTGTTTTTGTGTAAATAGTAGCTAATGAGTAATAGTGCCTCAAGCAAAGCTTCACTTGGGCCTAACACATTTGCCTTTGATCTTATGGTTAGAAACAAATTGGTGCGTATAGGATGGTGACGGTTGTGACCTTGAAACTCTTGTGTTGGCTGATAATCATCAAGTGGTTTTTTGAGACCATTTGTGTTGCTCAAATCTTAGCTATGGTTGTTGTGGGCCCCCGACTCTGTCTCTTTAGCAATCCTATAGCTTGTGTGGTAAGAATTTGAATTGCAAGTCTAAGTCCCGTGCCATTAGTCTAGAACTTGCTCTGAATGCTTGTCTAGGCAAAATCTTAAGTGTAGTTTAACTTGAGAAGTGATTATAGGCTCTCCTTTATCCGAATGATATCTTGAAAACATCCATAACCTACCAATGATAATATCCCTAGTCAACCCTTTTGAGCCATAGCCATTTTTCTTTCAAACGCCATGATACAAGCCTTTACCCATTCTTAAAAGACCCTCTCTGGTACTCGATTTTTCCTTAGCACAAGGCAAAAGCACAGGTTTTGGGGGAGAGACGAGGAATGCAACAAAGTGGTAAAAGGTACAAAATGAAGAAAGGGAAAGACACAAAGAAAAAGAAAGAAAATCAAAAAGTCAAAAAGAATGAACAATGTACAAGAAATAAAGGGATTCAATAAAAGTAAAGAGATAAAAGGCGTGGAAATTTTAGAAATGAGAAAAAGGTTTGAAATGAACAAGAAAAAGTGAGAGTGTGTCTCTCTAACCCCTAAGAAAGAAGTAAATGACTCAAAAAGTCAAGAAAATGTGTGCCAAAATGAAGAAAATGAAGTGCTTAAGGGATGATGGAACCTACATAGACCAAATATTTCCTACCCGGAACCAAAAGCCTTCCCTATATCTCCACAAAATCCCTATATGATCTTGAGTTGAATGAAGCTTACGTTAGTGGTGACTTACATAAGAAGCAAGCTTATGGTACTTAGAGCCGGACTTATGACCTTTCTTTGAGAGAGATGTGTTTTCCACAATCCTCGTTCTGAGTGCTACAACCTAAAAGTGAGGTTTGCGTATGGAGAGTTGAGGAGTATGAGTTTGGGTTCCACAATGACCAAAGTAGTAGAAAGAGTTTCCTTTATGAATTGAGTCAACTCTTGATGCTTTTGTGTCGCACTAAAACTATGGTGCTTAAAAGGTTGAATGTTGTTAATGATTCATTTGAATTGAGGGCAATTGTTAGTCCCAATTGATGCTAGGTGATGTCACTTTAGGTGAGCTGAATTTTCTTGGTTGTATTCTTAAAGAGGTGAGACTTACTTTGTTTGCTTGAGGAAAAGCAAAAGCTTAAGTTTGGGGGAGTTGATAACTAGGGATTTTAGTCTATTTTATACTCCTTTTTGCTTGAGTTTTGGACTAAAAATATATACAAGTAATCCCGAAAGCTTACATGTTGTGCTTGTTTGCAGTGTTTGGTCAAAAAGTGACAAGGAAGTCAAAACTAGCTCAAAAAGGAGTGAAACCTGCTCACGTACCAAGAATAAGTCAAAGCACTGCTACAACAGTAAATCCACCACAACAGTAGTACCCCCACTATGACCGCAGTGCATTTCTTGTGGTCTGCAGTGAAAAATATCAGAGAGATACAATTTTGGAAAATCAAGCATTGCCGTCTGCGGTAGATTCTTCGTGGCCGCAGTAGCCTCATCGTGGCCGCAATCCATTTAATGTGGTCTGCGGAGAGGGGATTCAAAGAGCTGGACCACTGTGACCGTGGTGGTCCGCGGTGGCCAGATTCAGAGACTTATAAATGAGGCCAAAAAGCCTCACATGGTTGCGGTGCATTTTTCGTGGTCCGCGGTACCTCTATCAGGGGTATTTTTGTCCAGAAAATTTGGCCTTTTATAAATACTTCTTTTTCCCATTTTTAGGGTATCTTTATCTCAGCAGAGCACATGAACGGCGGTTTTAGTCCAGTTTGAGTAATTTATAGCTAGATTAACATTGAATCTTCAATCTTAGACTGTAATCATATTATATGGGTTATTCTTCATCTAAATATCTAATTTCTTCCATTATTATGGGTAGCTAGACCCATTAGCTAGGGTTGTGGCTCAACCCTAGTGTAGGCATTTGATGATCTTTTGTTTTAAGGCTTAGATGTTCATAGGTAGTTGACATTTGGACTAATTTGTGTTTTTCATGTTAAATTAGTGGTTGCAAACACTAGTTTGTGCTTTTTTGACTTGGGTTTTTTTTGAGAAAGAGAGATTAAGTCTAGGAAAATCAGTCCAATAAGGAATTGGGGTAAATTCAAGAAATTGATAGTCCCAATTGAAGGGTTAAACCTAGAGATAGTAATACCCGACTTGAGCCTATATTGCTTGCACAATTCTGACACATAATTGGTCTTGAGAAAGTCAATTAGGGCAGAGTCACTCAAGCTACCGAGAGGTACAGAGTGAGTAGTTCCGTGCATTGGATATATCGCAATCTCCAACATAACAACTTTGCCTTAGGCTTTAGATCCCGTCAAATATTCACCTAGGAGAAAGCCACTTCCCTTGTGCCTCTTTAACCATTTAGAAAACCTTACAAGCATTCCTACTTAGTTTAATTTCGCATCTCATTAGCATAAAATTAGAAGTAACAAACAAACAAATATGATTAGAAGTGTAATTAAGAGCACTACGAACTGCTAGTTCACATAGGAATCCAAATCCCAAACATTCTAGCTCCCTGTGGATTCGATCCCGACCTTCTCGGGTAAAAGATGCATCGACCGCTCTTACCACTTTGTAGTGGTATATGGTTGGACCCGATCAATCGCGGGCAGGGAGAGGGAGAGAGAGCTTGAGAGATACGAGTATTTGGATCTTAGGGAGTTTCTATGTTTTAATTTGTGGTGGGGATAGGTATGGGTTATAATGTGGATTATAATGTGAGGATAGATTGGTATATGGATCAGGTTTTATGTGTATGGGTATTAACCCAATAAAAATAAAACAAAACAAAAACAAAAATTAAAAAATTTAATATTTACCTGTCTCCAACGCAGCGCCCCACGCTTGGACTAATGTTGGGGGTTTCAAAAATTATGTAAACTGCGCCCCAGACAGCATAGGGTATTGGCCTGGGTGCTGGTTCACCGAATTCTTTTTTGAATGAATGAATGAAATCCCTGACCCCTCCCCCCAAGCACTTTATATATCCAATTTACATGTCCCACACCATTCTACCTATAGTTTCTATGTCTACAAAGAAAATAAAAACTCTAGTCTACTCTAACTAATTTTTTTTAAGAAACTAAACTATGAAAGCAATAAAAATTGAGTTGCCTCCCAACAAGCGCCTGATTTAATATCGCAGCACGACGCAGGGCCTCGCTCACTCATCAGCGAGTACTACCTTGGACTTCTCACGATTAAGTGAGTACTACCTTGGACTTCTCACGATCAGTGATTCCTTCCCAATAGTTCTTGACCCTTTGCCCATTTACTAAAAATATTCTTTCACCATTTAAAGCGCGCAACTCAATTACACCATAAGGAGTGACTCTTACCACCTCAAATCGACCTGACTACCTCGAATTTAACTTCCCAGGAAATAGGTTGAGCCTAGAATTGAACAATAGTACCTGTTGGCTTGGTTCGAAGTGACGTGGCTTGATACGCTTGTCATGCCATCTTTTTGTCTTCTCTTTGTAAAGCTTAGCATTTTCATAAAAGTGCATCATGAACTCATCTAACTCATTCAATTGCAAGGCCTCTTCTCGCCTGCGGCTTCAAATTCCATATTCAACTTTTAATGGCCCAATACACCTTTTGTTCAAGTTCAACATGAAAGTGACATGCCTTCCCATAAACAAGCTTATACGGCGACGCCCCAATTGGTGTTTTGTATGCAATTTTATAAGCCCACAAGGCATCATCTAACTTTGCATCCCAATCCTTCCTATACACACTAACTGTCTTCTCTAATATTTGCTTTATTTTTCTGTTGGACACCTCAACTTGTCCACTAGTTTGTGGATGATATGTCGTAGCAACTCTGTAGCTGACCCCATATTTAGCTAGAAGATTATTTAACAGCCAATTGCAAAAATGTGTCCCTTCATCACTAGTCAAGGCGTGTGGTGTCCCAAAACTCGAGAATATGTTCTTTTTCAAAAATGCAGCTACCACCTTGGCATAATTTGTTGGCAATGAGATCACCTCTACCTATTTTGACATGCAGTCAACTGCTAGAAAGGTATATTTGTTTCCTCTGGACAATGAGAACGGTCCCATAAAGTCTATCCCCCACACATAAAAAATCTTTACCTCCAGGATGTTATTTAAAGGCATCTAATGACTTTTCGTGATTGTCCATATTCTTTGACACTGGTCACACTTCTTAACAAATGCTTAGGCATCCTTGAATAATGTTGGCCAAAAGAACCCAGATTGTAATACCTTTGCAGCTGTCCTATCACCTCCATGATGTCCTCTATAAGGCGAGGCATGGTCATACAACACTAATTCCACCCCCTTTTCTGGAATGCACCTCCTCATCAACTGATCAACACACTGTTTGTACAAGAATGGCTCATCCCAGTAGTAGAAGTTTACATCATGTAGAAACCTCTTTCTAGCTTCATATCCAATTTTAGGAGGAAGTAACCACTCACAAGATAATTGACATAGTCCGCATACCATGGGGGAGGGTCTTGGGTGATAGCAAAAAGTTGCTCATCAGGAAATGCCTCCTTAATTTGTCCACCTTTCTCTACGTGCTCATGATTTTCTAGCCTTGATAGATGTCGACTACTTTGTTTTCTGTGCTCTTCTGATCTCATATGTCTACATCAAATTCATGCAACAACAAAACCCATCACATCAATCTAGCCTTGGATTCTTTTTTTTTTGTAAATAGATACCTCATTGCTGCATGATCGGTATGGACTATAACTTTTGTTCCCACTAAGTATGCCCGAAATTTCTCAAAGGCCTACACAATGGCTAACAACTCCTTCTCAATGGGGGTGTAGTTCAGTTGTGCATCATCAAAAGTCTTACTCGCATAGTATATGGAGTAAAACATCCTGCCCTTCCTTTGTCCTAGCACTGCCCCAATAGCTTGTTCACTTGCATCGCACATAAGTTCAAATGGAAGGAACAATCTAGTGCCGTAATAATGGGGGCAACCACCAACTTCTTTTTAAGCTCCTCGAATGCCTCCAGGCTTCAGACAGGCTTCATCAAAATTGAAGGTTACATCCTTTTTCAAGCAACTTGCACAAAGGAGTAGCAATTTTTGAAAAATCCTTAATAAAACGTCTATAGAACCCCGCGTGTCCTAAGAAACGCTGGACATCCTTCACAAAAATGGGTGGAGGTAATTGTTCAACTGCCTTCACCTTCGCCTTATCAACTTCAATGCCACTTCTTGACACTCTATGACCTAACACGATGCCTTCTTGTACCATAAAATGGCACTTTTCCCAATTTAACACCAAATTTATTTCTTCACAACGGGCCAACACCTTGCTCAAATTCTTCAAACAATCATCATAAGAAGACCCAAAGACTGAAAAGTCATCCATGAAGACCTCCACAAATGTTTTCACCATATCAGTGAAAATAGCCATTATGCACCTCTGGAAAGTGGCTGGCACATTATAAATACCAAACGACATTCGCTTGAAAGCAAAAGTACCATAAGGACAAGTAAAATTGGTCTTCTCCTGATCCTCTGGGCATATGACAATCTCGTTGTACCCCGAATAACCATCAAGAAAGCAATAATATTCATGCTCTGCCAATATGTCCAACATTTGGTCAATGAATGAAAGTGGAAAGTGGTCCGTGTGGGTTACTTTGTTGAGCCTTCTATAGTCAATACAAACTCTCCACCCCATTACGGTACGAGTAGGAGTTAGCTAAGTTTTTCATTCTCTACAACAGTCATCCCCCCTTAAGTACACATTGCACTGGGCTAACCTAGTTGTTGTTAGAGATAAGGAAGATGATACCTGCATTAAGCCACTTAATTACTTCCTTCTTCACGACCTATTTCATAATGGGATTTAATCTCCTTTGTTGCTCAATACTGGAGCGGTGTCCATCTTCCTGAAAGATTTTATGTATGCAAAATGATGGACTGATTGCTTTGATATCAGCAATTGTCCACCCAGTAGCCTTTTTATGCTCATGAAGCACTCTGAGCAATTTTTCTTCTTGCACCTCGGTCAAGCTAGATGAGATAATCAATGAAAATATCTCAGAGTTCCCCAAATAAGTATAACACAAATGCACTGGAAAAAGCTTAAGCTCGAGCTTTGAAGCTTCTTCAATAGATGGCTTAGGAGGGGTCAGAGTAACATGCCTATCCAACTCCTCAAATCTCCCAAACCCATACACATAATTGCACGACCTGTTAAATACTTGCTCAATTTCTTCCATAATCTCATCTTCACTATCTTCTTCATCCCCAATCAAGGCTCGTTCAAAAGGATCTATGGGGCTCATATAAGGCACCAATGACGTCACATCACTTTCCATCATAGAAATCAGGGATAGCTCTTCATAGTGGGCTGGCAATCTGAGTGCTACAAAAAAATTGAATACCTCCACTTGATCACCCATTCTTATCGTCATCTTTCATTCGCATACATCAATTATAGCTCAGCCTGAGACAAAGAATGGATGCCTCAAAATAAATGGGACTTCCTGATCAGGCTCATAGTCCAAGATAATAAAATTAGTAGGGAATATAAAAGAACCCACTTGAACTAATACATATTCAATCACTCCTTCAGGATGAGCAAGGGAGCGATCAGCCAACTATAAAATCATCGTGGTTGGGCGCGACTCACCCAACCCCAACTGTCTGAACATAGATAGCGGCATCAAATTGATGCTCGCCCCAAAATCACACAAAGCTCGCCCAACTGCGTGCTTACTAATCGAGATTTGGATAGTGAAACTACCTGAATCCTTCAATTTCTGAGGTAGCTTGCTTTGAATTCTTGAGCTACATTCTTCAGTGAGTGCCACAATATTGAAATTTGTCAACCTTCTCTTATTTTCCACTATGTCCTTGATGTATTTAGCATATTTGGGCACTTCTTGTTGGATGTCTACCAGTGAAATATTAATTTTCACCTGCTTCAAAATATTAAGAAATGTTTTATAGGCCGCATTATCTTTCATTTTCTGCAATATCTGAGGGAATGGAGGTGATGTCCTCGCAACTAATTTTGGGGTTTCTTAGCCACTGCCTCTCCAGCTGCTTTCTTGACTCCTTTTCTTTTTCTGACTCTGCTTCTATGGTGGCCGATTTTTCATGAAAGGTCACTTGCTTCCTCTTTTTCGACGTGACTTCTTCTAACTGTCTCTCATTCCTTAATGATACAACATTAATAGATGACATATGATTAGCCTTAGTATCGCTTGGAAGAGCTCCAACTGGTCGAGTATTTTGGGTACTGGCAAGTTGCCCATTTGTCGCTCCAAATTTCTCATTGCTGCTACTTGGTCCTACTGGTCAGCCATTAATTTCTTTAGGATCTCCTCAATGTGACTCGTCGGGTTTGTAGGTTGTTCAGCATGTGGTGGTCTATATTGCCATTGAAGAGCTTGTGGCCTGTACTGATTCTAACCACCTTAGTTTCCATCCCAAGAGACGTTTGGGTGGTTCCTCTAGCTAGGATTGTAAGTGTTCCCATATTGGTTTGTCTGGCCCCTTTTAGTATTACCCATAAAATAGATAGACTCTGGATTAGCTGGGCATAAGTCGCTCATATGACCCTCTCCACATACTTCACAAAATTTTTGAACCTATTGCACTGGCTAGGCTTATTGCTTGTTAATAACCAAGGTCATCTTATTGACTTGGTTGGCCAATGTCGCAACCTGCGTTGATAATGCAAGGACAACATCTAACTCTAGAACCCCTACAGATTTTTGCACTGTGTATCTACCCATCTATCCTTGCCAATCAGGATTGCCTTTGGAGAATTTGTTCAATAATGCATATATCTCATCAAAGCTTTTCTCCAACACTTGACCTCCTGCTGCAACATCCACCACAATTTTCGTCTTTGGATGTAGACCTTCTCTGAAAGTGTGAGCTAACACTTCATTTGTCTGATTATGATGAGGACAGTCTCTAAGCAGCCCTTGAACCTTTCCCAAGCTGAGTATAAATGCTCCCCCGATTTCTGTTTGAAGGAGACTATCTCACTTCTGATCTTTGCAGTTTTGCCTGAAGGGAAAAACTTGCCAAAAATTTCCTCCCTAGATCATTCCATGATGTAATAGAATTAGCATGTTCCGCATTCAACCATCGCTTTTCTTTGCCCAACAGAGAGAATGGGAATAGTGTAAGCCTTACATAGTCTGGAGTGACTCCGTTAGTGATATAAGTATCACAAATGTCTAAGAAGTTCAGGATGTGTTGTTATGGATCCTCGTATGGAAGCCCATAAACTGCCCATTTGCATGAAATAGCTGAATCATGCCCTGTTTCAGCTCAAAGTACCCAGTGATTCTGGGCTTCACAATGCTGGAGGTTACTTTAACAATGTTGGGCCTCTCCACCTCCTGAACAACCATATGTTGCTCCTCTGCCATGTCCACATGAAATTGAACAAGCGTTTGAAGATTATCTGTGTCCCTTGCTTCCCTCAACCTCCAGTGAAATATTCTCTTAGGTTCGGGGTCAAAGCCTTGAAGTCTATCCTGTTTTTTAACCCTTCGCATTCAATCAAAGTTCTCGAGAGTAACCAATAAGAAACATTAGACTTGACGAAATAAACAACTAAAGTAAAAGCTATAAAGTAGTCAATATTCAAGTGTCCAGCAACGACGCCAAAAACTTGTTGCTCCCAAATGCACACGCAAGTATATATGGTCGTACAAGTAATAAAATAATAAGTTGAGTGTTGAACCCTAAAAGACTTGTGTAACTATCCACTAGTTTCACCAAGATTATTATTCAGTCAAGTATTTTAGAGTTCAAAAGTGTGATTATACTAGACAATAATTCTTACAAGTAACTAATTTATCACGCAGCAAAATACTTGTTGTGTATTCAGTAGAGACACATATTCCAGGGTTGTGATCAATTCACCAATCCTATTGTGCTCTAACCAACTCTCCCTTTCATGAAATTCACTTATGGTTGCTAATTAATCGAACAATTGCTCTCATAGTATTCTCCCGAACTCCTGTTCATCTATCCAAAATAGATTAATGCCTATATTCCTAAGGAATCAATCTATTAAGAACATATTAGTATTACGATATTTAATTAAGCACGATGACTAGGTATATTCCTATCCTAACCACAAATCCGTCCCCACTTAGAGTTAAGATCATGCTCTCTTTAGTTCTTCTCTAGTCTAAACGTAGCTTTCCTAAGCATAACACATATAGTAATTAGAACCGAACTGTTTGCCAGACAATTAAGCAACTAATCACAAAATTAAAAAAATAACCATATATTAGTGAATTATAATCAAGTTTAAGTCAACTTTAAACAATAATATTCATAGCTAAATCACAACCCCAGAACTATGGGTTTTAGCCACTCAAGATAATTTCAAAACAAATTCACAAGTGTTAAATAATTGAGAATACTAAGAAAAGATGAAGAAAAATGAGATATCGTTGTATTTTTCACTCAAAGTAACATCTCCCTCTCAAAATAGGCTTAGTCTTGCTTTTATACACGTTGGATAGGTCTTGGGCCAAAATAACCTTATCCCAAGCGTAGTAGGAAAGATTTCCCATCACCAGCGCCCAGGGTAGCATGGGGCCCTATCCCTGGTGCTGGGAAAATAAAGATTCTGGCTTCAACGCTATAGGTAGCGCCCCACACTGCTTGTGGTGCTACAAATGGCCATTTTCAAACTTTTTTCCTTTTTGGCTCTAATCTCGCACCTTTCGCCCCATATTGCCTCCGGATGATTCATACATATAAAAACACCACGAATTAGCATAAATCATTACCTTTCACATCCGAAATCGACAAAATACGAGTAAAATACAAGGCGATATACATATAAATATATATGCTTTAAGCCAAATATCACCTTGCATTATACTCTATTATCTTTCCACTATTTATTCTTTGTGAAATATGTCTTCTTCAACACCAGATCCTCGTAAGGTCGTGATCATCGATGAACTTGCTCCTTCTACTGCCCCTACTAGGAGTAGGAGAGGTTGCAGACTCCGCAGTCTTGGTTCATTATCTACTCGCAGTTCTACTCCTCAAAGTAGTTCTGTCAAGCCATCTCCTTCTAGGTCTAAAGCTTCTTTAACCCCTAGATCTTCTTCTAAGAGTAAAGATCAGAACGAACCCATATGTGAGCCTATAGTGTTTGAGATTGTTCCTCAAGAGTTTTCTTTTGTGTCAGACCGTGAAGCCATGAAAAATCAAGTTTCTTCTATAGATTCCCTTAACCTTGCTGAACACTACCCAATTTTGATCACTCGTGGTCTTCTTTCTTTAGTTTGGCCTGAAAGTTATTGGACACCGGATTTCCTAGTTTTAATTCCTAGTTCCAACCAAAGAATCATTTCTTAGCACGCTGGCTTCTCTTTTGTATATACCTTGGTTTAAACCTCCTATTGACCCAATAATCACTAAGTTCTGTCGCTATTTTAATGTTTGCCTTGGCCAAATCAGTCCCATTGTGTGGAGGGCAATGGCATGCCTTCGTTATTTATCGGATTTGGTTTCCGCTCCTTTTACTTTCTGTCACTTACGTCATCTTTACTCTCCTAAGCTATTTTGTAAAGGTGTCTTTTCTATCGTGGCTAGAAGTAAAAAGGTTTTAGTCATCCCCGAGTATGATCGTGACCGTGGTTGGTACGCTCGATTTATTGTTGCTCCAACCAATGGATTAGTGGGTGAAGAAAACATGCCTTTTCGAGAAAATTGGAACTTTGCAAATAAGTTTTTTCTTTTTCTTTCTTTGATGTCTTGAGTTCCTTTACATAATTGTATGTTCATTTTTTCAGCAACCATGGAAGTCATCGAAGAAATTCTTGACTTCCGTGCTAGGGTAATGTAACGACCCGACCAATCGTTTTGAGCTTTTTCACTTCACTCACCAGTTCTCGGGCATGTCTAGTCCCGTGTGGTGTATTATAACTTATGTAAATCGCCAATTTTGATTTTTAGGGTAATCAGAATGAATTTGGAGGAACAGTTTTCAATTTGAAAGGTTTGATCGAGTTTTAACTTATTAGTATATGAACTTGGATTGGAATTCTTATGATCTGGTTAGCTCCGTGAGGTAATTTGGGACTTAGGAGGGTGATCAGAGTGCATTTTGGAGGTCCGTGGAAGGTTTATGCTTGAATTGGTGAAATTGGGATTTTGGCATTTTTCAGTTGATAGGTGAGGTTTTGATATAGGGGTCGGAATGGTATTACGGAAGTTGGAGGTCTGTGGTGTCGTTTGTGACATGTTTGCAAAATTTCATGTCATTTGGATGAGTTTTGATAGATTTTCTGATTGAAAGCGGAATTTGGAAGTTTTTGGAATTCTTAGGCTTGAATCCGATGTGATTTTGGTGTTTTGATGTTGTTTTGAGTGTTTCGAAAGTTGGAACAAGTTTAAATGAGGTTATAGGATATGTTGGCATGTTTGATTGAGGTTCTGAGGGCCTTAGATGAGTTTCGGGTGGTTAAACGGATCATTTCATGTTGATTGAAATTGCAGAAATATTGCTGTTGGTGTTGCAGGTTTTTGACCTTCGCGTTCGCGATGCATGTCCCACGTTCGCGAAGGGTTAGGATATGAGGATGTGGAGTTGGACTTCGCGTTCACGAAGATGGTCCCACGTTCGTGAAGGTCTGAGTTCAATGGCCACCGCGTTCACGAGGTTTATGCCGCGTTCGCGTAGAGGAAGAGGAATAGCTGGGTCCCCAAGGCAATTGTTCTACGCGTTCGCGTAGTAGAGGTCGCGTTTGCGAAGAGTTGAGTAAGTTGTGCATTGCGTTCGCGAGAGGGTTCTTGCATTTGCATAGAAGGAATTCTGGTTAGTGAAGTTGTGTGCTTCGCGAACGCGAGGGAACTGCCACGTTCGCGATGAAGAAAAATCTGGGCAGACCGTTTATATTTAAAAATCGAGGGTTTAAGTCCAATATCATAAAAGCCATTGGAGAGCTCGGGAGAAGGTGAAATTTGTGGGGAGTTTCAGTGGAGCAATTGGGGTAAGTATTCTTCACTCATATTGGGTTTAATTCCATGATTTAGTCTTGAATTTCATCATTTAATTTGAGAAATTAGAGTGGAAAGTGGGGGAAAATGGAAGAAAAATTTGAGAATTCTTTTGGGGATTTGAATGGGCAATTGAGGTCGGATTTTGATGAATTTGATATGGGTAGACTCGTGAGTGGATGAGTATTCTGTTGATGTGATTTTTATCGGATTCCGAGACGTGGGCTCTAGGGTCGAGTTTGAGCAATTTCGGGATTTTTTATGTAAATTGGATATTTTTGAGTGGGATTTGTTCCCTTAGCAAATTTTAATGGTTATGTACTGATTTTGGTTAGATTTATAGCATCCGGAGGTCGATTCAGAGAGGACAAAGGCATCGCGGGCTAGAGTTTGGACCGGATAGAGGTGAGTAATGATTTTAAATGTTGTCCTGAGGGTATGAAACCCTGGATTTCACATCGTTATGCTATATTAAGGTGACATACACGCTAGATGAAGAGCGTGAGGTCGCGCACCATTGGGGATTGTGACTTAGTCCATCCCGAATAATTGTTTTACCGCATATTAATTGAAAACTGTTTGCTATCATCATGTTTTGGGCTGAATGCCATCTTTGGGCCTCGTGCCAACTATTTGGACCCTTAGGGAATTTTTACTGCTATTTTCTCACTGTTTTGATTTTATATCTGTACTCAGTCATGCTATATTCTATTATTTTCATAACTCAGCCATGTTTACTCTATTTTAACACTTTAAATGATATTTTGGGCTGAGCATCATGTTTTACTGTGCCCGAGTGGCTTTTAGAGATTTCTGACTGAGTAGGCCGAGGGCCTATATTGTGAGGATTATTATGGGATCGGGCTGCACGCCGCAACAGTGTTGTACTGATTATGATTATGAGGTCGAGGGCCTGAGTTGTACGCCACAAGATGGCTTGATATAAGGCCGAGGGCCTATTGATTATACCACAAGATGGCTTGATATTGTGCTTGGGCCGTAAGGGGCCCCTCCCGGAGTCTGTACACCCACAGTGAGCGTGGGTACCCATTGTGATATGAGATATAGCCCGATGGGCTGGTGTTGTTCTATGTTATTGCCCGAGGGGCTGATTCTGTTGACATTATACCTGAGGGGCGGATTTTATGTGTTTATCTTTTCTAGTTACTTTTAATTTGCTTGTTTAACTGGTAAAAAGGTGTTTTAGAGAAGCTTATTCCGAACTAAGGTGTTTTATAAGATTTCACTGTTTCCTTGCCTTTTATTGGTTTTACACTGCTTCTTTATAGCATGTTGTTGTGCTTTACGTGATTTCTTATCGCTCAGTCTTCATTTATTGTTATTACTCACTAAGTTGGAGTACTCACTTTACTTCCTGCACCCTATGTGCAGATTCAGGAGCTTCAGGTCCCGCCAGTGAGGGTTGATTGCTCAGAAGGCTATTCGGAGTCCACTAGATAGCTGCTCGGCGTCCGTAGCCCAGTTTTTCTCCCTCCTATTTTATCTCCCTTATTCTAGTTATGTAATATATTGTATAAACTCTTTCATACACTTAGACTATATTAGATGCTCATGACTTGTGATACCCCGATGTCGGTCTGTGTTTGATTTTCCGTAGTTGATATATATATTTCACTCTATTATTGGATTTATCATTATTAATGACTTAATTATGAATTGTTATTTGTTAATAATATTGGGGGCTTGTGTCGACTGACCTTATCTTCACGAGAGATGCCATCACGACCGGGTCTGGGTTTAGGGTCGTGACAGGTAAAAAAAATGTTGACTGCTACTCCCTTGGACAAATGATCTTGGAAATTTCTTTCACAAAAATTTGGTTAGAAAGTGAAAACTCGCGGTACTTTTTATTCTCGTGGTTCCTCTCCTTCTTTACTTGTTGGTGTATAACTTTTTCATAACCCCTTTCTTATTAGGGTTTACCGTTCGTGGCATCAATCCCGCATCTGTTCGCTCAATCAGGCTTTCTATGAGTTCTTCACAAGAAAAGATTTTGCATTTTTTTCCTCAAAGAGTAAAACTACCAAAGCCCGTGGGTCTGATGATGAAGAGGATGCCGAAGAAGGACTCAGGCCTGTTTCCAAAGAGCTGCCACTTGCTTTTCTTCCAGTGTTACCTACTAAACCCCATATGTCTTTGTCTAGCGTTGCCCAATAGTTTCCCTTGCTGCTCCTCATGTCGAAGATGAGTCTTCTAACAACTCGCGGGACATGAAACAAGTTATAATTGAAGTCCCTGAGGGTGGGAATTTGTTGAGAAAATCTGGACGAGCCGATGTGTGGCTGAAACTTCTGTTAGGACCTGTGGAAAAGAAGAAGTTGGAGGGTCATAGTTCTTTGACTTTAACGAATGACATCGTTCATTCTTCTCTTAAGGTATAACTTTACTCATATTTCTTTTCTTCCTTTCCTCATTCGTAACTCCTCTTATTTTGCCTCTTTGTAGAATAATTTGATAGGCATAAAGCTTATGAAAAGGGTCTCACGGACTGACTAACAATTAATTGAGTTGCGCATTGAAACTGACCAGCGATTTTTTGGTCGGAATTCCTGGTGTTTTTTGGAAAATTTTTAGAAGGTTTTATCGCCCCTGTTCTTTGGGGTAATAACATAAATATCTTCATTGTTTCTGCCACATATTATGCTTTCTGCTCTTTTAACGTTTGAGCTTATTCTTGCACTTAAAATGATTTGATAGAACATGACTTCAATATGCATGTGTTTTTATAAAAGATTTCCCTTTTATATTAACGACACTGATGAAGATAACGTCTAATCTTCATATTGGTGCAAAAATACGAAACATGAAATAGATATGAAAAAAGAATAATTTGAGAAAATTTCATTTTTTGAACTCTCAAATGAATAATTTTGTACATCATTTCCATAATTTCTTTCATTTTAGAAAGTTTACAAATTCGGGTCTATCTTCCCGCAACTAAATTTATGGCCTTAACCTAGAAGCTCTTAGGAATATCTTGCATACTTTTTGCGAGTTTGAACTCCTTTGAAAACTTTTCAATGCTTTCTTCAAGGTTTTAAATCAGGCTGAACTATGTCCTGGTATACATATTTCTTCCCTGTGGAACCTTCTACATGCATAGTCCCCCCAGTGTTGGAGCATTGAAGTATCAAATCTCGAACACTGGATCAATTCTTTTCCTTTGGTCCTTTTCCTGAAAAGTAAAATACAAAATAGGACAAGGGGATAACTTTTTAGATGATGACTGCATAACCTTTTTTTCCATCAAAAAAGTTGTTACCTAGACCGGGAATATTTTAGCATTGCGCATGTCTTTCGGGTCTAATATTATCATATGGTACGGGCCAGCTTTTTGCCTATCATCTAAAATGGTTAGTAAAATTCAAATGAATGAAATAAAATCGAACGTTATGTGATACCTGACCATGGGTATTAACCTCATTTAGAAGTAATACTTCTTCAGATGGACTTCATTAAAGTTTGATGGTAACACCTTGCCATCCATTGTTTCCAACTCGTATGCTCCTTTTCTAGCGATGCCTCTAACCCTATATGTGCCTTCCCAATTTGGACTAAATTTTCCTGCATTGGTTGCTTTTGTTGACCGGAACACCTTTTTGAGGACGAAGTCCCCAATCTTGAATTACCTCAAGTTGGCTTTCCTTTTATAATATCGTTCAGTCATCTGCTTTTGAACCGCCATTCGAATTAATGTTGTTCTCTCCTTTCTTCTATCAAATCGAAATTTACTCGCAGCTCTTCCTCAATTGTTGCTCCAGTGGCATGCGTGTACCTTGTTCTTGGTTCACCTATCTCTACCGGAATCAAAGCTTTGGCTTCGTATACAAGTGAAAATAGAGTCTCACCCGTAGTAGTTTTTGTTGTTGTTCATTAAGCCCATAGCGCTCGTGGTAATACTTCTGGCCATTTACCTTTTGATTCTTCCAATCGCTTCCTTAAGTTACTGATGATAACCTTATTTGTCGATTCATCTTGTCCGTTGGCCCCTGGGTAATAAGGTGCGAAATTAATTCGTTAATCTGCTGGAAGAATTCTGAGACTTTCGCACCTATGAATTATGGGTCATTGTCGCATACAATCTCCTTTGGAACTCCAAATTGGCATATAATATTTTGCCAACTGAAATCTATAACTTTTTTTTCTCGCTTTTGTTTAAAGGCACCTGCTTCTACCCATTATAAGAAATAATCCATTAAAATTACCAGAAACAGTACCTTTCATTTAGCTTGAAGTAAAGGCCCTGCGATGTCCATGCCCTATTTCATGAAGGACCATGGTGAAATAACTGAATGCAATAGCTTCGCCGGTCGATGCATGTTATTAGCATATCGTTGACATTTATCACATCTGGCTACGAAGTCTTCTTCTTCTTCTTCTTCTTCTTCTTCCATTTTTAGCCAATAATATCCTGCCCTAATTAATGTTTTCACCAACGATTTTCCCCTGGCGTGATTGCCACAATGACCATCATGTACTTCTCTCATTACATATTCCATTTGCGATAGTCCGAGGCACCATGCTAAAAGGTCCACCAAACAATTTATGATATAAATTTCCGCAAATTAAGCAGTACTGGGCAACATTCAGCTGTAACAATTGGGATTTCTTCTTATCTTCGGGCAAAATACAATACTGCAAAAAGTTCATAAATTCATTTCTCTAATCCCAAATTAAATTATTAAAATTACCTCATTCTTGGTTTGATCGAGTGCTGAATTAAACAAATATACCATAATAGCATTTTTTTGCATCTACGACAGATGCGAGATTTGCCAATGTGTCTGCTTCTACATTTTCCTCACTGGTATTTGCACGACTTTCCATGTTTGAAATTGTCTAAGAAATTCTCGTCCCTTTTTGAGGTATTGCGGTATTCGTGTCTCTCTTGCCACATAAGTCCACTGCATTTGATTAACTACCAGTTGCAAGTCACTTTTGATCATAATTTGTTCGATACCAAGTTCCCCTACCAGTTCCAGGCTTGCAATCATAGCTTCATATTCTACCTCATTATTAGTGATTGGATAACATTTTATTGCTTGTCTTATGACTTCACCCGAGGGTGGAATTAAAATAATACCCAAACCCGCTCCTTTAACATTTGAGTAACCGCCAGTAAATAGGGTCAGAGTACCCGGATTAGCTTCGGTGAATACTTGTAGTTCTTTTTCTGCTTCAGGAACTAGGTTCAAGCTAAAATCCGCTACAAAATCCACTAACACCTGCAATTTTATTACAGTTCTAGGCTGATATATAATATCATACTCACTGAGTTTTATTGTCCATTTAGCTAATCTACCTGATAATTCTTGTTTATGCAGTATGTTCCTTAGTGGGAAAGCAGTTACAGCAAAAATAGGATGGCACTGAAGTAAGGTCATAACTTTCGTGATGTCATAACCAAAGCTAAAGCAAGTTTTTCAAGGTGACGATACCATGTCTCAGCATCTAGTGAATATTTACTAGCATAATAAATTAGAGATTGTTTACCTTTATCTTCCCGTACCAATACCGCTCTTACCGATAATTCAGACATAACGAGGTAAATGAGCAATCTCTCTCCGTCTTTTGGTTTGGATAACAGAGGTGGATTCAATAGATACGTCTATATGTCCTTCAAATCTTGTTGCCACTCGTCAGTCCATTCGAACTGATTTTGCATTTTCAATACTGAAAAGAATTTAAAACTTTTTTCTGATGACTTTGATATGAATCTTCCCAAAGTTGCTATCATGCTTGTTAATCTTTGCACTTCTTTCTTGCATGTGAGTATATCTAGTATTTCTTCAATAGCTTTTATCTGTGCGGGATTTACTTCAATACCTCTGTTAGAAACAAGAAAACCTAAAAACATACCTGAAGCCACGCCAAATGCGCACTTTTTGGGGTTTAACTTCATGTTGTACTTGTGGATAATCTCGAAGGTTTCAGACAAATGTTAAAAATGGTTCCCCGCCTGTGCTGACTTATCCAACATATCGTCTATGTAGACTTCCATGGTTTTTCCCAAATGTTCTTGAAACATTTCAGTCACCAATCTCTTATATGTGGCTCCAGCATTTTTCAAGCCAAATGACACAACTTTATAATAGTAAGTACCCCTATCTGTAATAAATGAATTTTTACCTCATCTAGAGGGTCCATATTTATCTGGTTATAACCTGAATATGCATCTAAGAAACCTCAAAGCTCATGACCTGCAATTGAATCAATTAATTAATCTATATGCGGTAACAGAAATAAATATTTAGGACAAGCCTCATTTAAATCAATAAATCTACACAAACTCGCCATTTTTTGTTCTTTTTTGGAACTACTACGGTATTAGCTAACCAGTCAGGGTACTTTACCTCTCGTATTGAACCAATTTTCAAAAGCTTTTGTACCTTATCCTAGATCACTATCACAACCCAAACCGATGGGCCACGACGGGCACCCGATACCTTACTCAATCGAGTACCAACGTAACATATCTATCATATAATTTTATCATAGGTAAATGAACCGGAGTAAAACATGAGAAAATACAAATTTATACATATGAAGTACGGGCCTACAAGACTAAAATAACCACTCGTGTACTGAACATAGGACGACAAGGCCATACAATCTTTTACGTACATGACATCTATCTACAAGCCTCTAAAAATACATAATTTTCCTAAAGTTCGGGACATAGTCCCTCCATACCAAACAATACACGTCTAAATATACTAACCAAACAAACAACTCTAAAGCAAATGGAGCGCACCAACATCTTTCGCTGAGATGATAGCCTACTTGGAGGGCTCTCGACCTGTCTATCGAGACCTGCGGGCATGAAACGCAGCGTCCCCAGGCAAAAGGGACGTCAGTACGAATAATGTACTGAGTATGTAAGGAATATAAATAAGTACATAACAGACATGGAAGAAATATAGAGTAAATGACTAAACCTGTAAGTCTGGATAACTCTGTAAATTATGAAATAATTATAGTATCATGCATATCGTATGAATGTCATGTTATGCATAGGTACATTTTTCATAACATCATCAGGCCTCTGAGGGCATCCCATCATATCATCTCGGCCACTGTGGGCAAAATTATCAATGTATACCAGTTGATCGGGTGGTGGTGCGTATATAACGCCGTAACCTTTTCCCATATCCCATATGAATATAATATATATACATACGTGTCTATAATGTCGTCTGGCCATGTATCAGTGTACATATATAAATGCATGAAATGCATAAGAAATACGTTAATAAGATTTTCTCGAAATGCCATAAAAATCCATATGCCTTTCGGATAAACTTTATCAAATACGTATTTTTCTGAGACTCATGAATAGAAGACCACATGGGGAATTAATAATATAGATACCCCTAGTATTTCTATGAATAGAGCCATTTGTGAAAATTGCGTATTTTGCTCATTTCATTTGTATTATTTGGATCATGGCAAAAAGAAAGAAGGGATAGCCTTAACATACCTGCCGATTCTCTTGATAATCCCTCTAATATACGTGAACTGCGACATGTTCTTAGATCTGAGAAACACAAAGTACTAAGTTTTTGAGGACTCGGACATGTGGTAATATAGGCGTAGACTACAATGACAATTGACTACGACTTCGATAATCATAGTATCTTATGTGCTTGCAACAAGCTAGCAAGTTGAAATTATATTTGCAGGTCTAGAAAATTAGGGGCCATTAGCATTTAGAGAATGGTTATTCCTACATCAGTATAATTGTTTAGGTAGATAGCTGGTACGTAAAGTTTCTATCTAATGCAAAAACCAAATGATTAAGATATGGTAGGGGATAATTTCTTGAAGGTATATTCTGTATCCGGACATACATGTGTACTGTTCGAAAGAGCTTGTATTAGATCCATCTATACTTCGACCTTCTAATCCACTAAGCACCCACCTGGGTAAAACTTTTGACCATATGTAACGTACTGAAGGAGTATAAAAAATAAGATTTATGGTCGTTCTTTTAACTTTTCTTGGATTAGTTTCATGATGTGGCATTAAGTCATTGCCATACGTTAGCCACCTAATCAACAATGACTAAGAGTCATTTGTTGGGTTAGTGTCTTCATGCCACGCGGGGATGGGGAGAAATTTTAATCTTTATCCAACTTATTAGTTAATTAGGTAATGTCCCGTTACTCGAAAATTAATCCATTACCCGCATAATTAAGAATTGTCTCAAATTACTTAAAATACTACACACACACACACACACATATATATATATATATATGATACATCATACTATCACGATCATATGATACCGTGTATGATACTAATCCATAAATATCCCTACCCCAAAGTGCCAAACTTGGACGAAAATTCAATATCTTTGACTTGCTTCCCCTCTCACCTTCACGAATTTACTTATCACTTATTTGAAATAGCATAATCTTTATAATCTCCAAATAATCTTTTCCTTGGACTGATGTCAATTACCTTACGACAAATTCAACGTACAATACTACAGGGTGCAACATTGTCGTAATTTCATACTGCGAAGCATAACATCATCGTAATGTAGTACTACAAGGCGTAATATCATCGTAATATAATACTGCAGGACATAATATTGACGTCATATTGTGAGGCGTAACATCATTCCCCCATTTGGAACATTCATCCTCGAATGTTGACTGATGCTCTTATCATTTTCATAACTTATAGTTTTTGTGAATACCTTTATACTCTCCTTGCCATTAAGGTAGTTGTTCTGTGAATAAATCCAAAGCCCAGGGAATTCCCCCCTTTAGGCCTCTTTCCCACACCATGACTTGTGATCGAATTCCTTCAAATCTCGTAACTGTTGCTACCTTCTATCATGCAGCCTCTATGATACTGACCTTGTAAGTGTGCCTATGCGACTCTCCTCTCCTTTTTCCTCCATCTTTTAGCCAATCTCTAGGCCTTACTTTGTATATATACAAGGCTTAATAGTATGCCTCTCTAGGCATCTATAGGTGTACTGAAGTTCTTCGCTCGGTACTTTGTAGAACTTGTGAATATGGCTATATCTTATTTCATTGACCTGGTTATCTATTTGTATGACTTTACTGCTTCTACGTAGGTCATACTATACCATAATTTTTACTTCGATTTATCGTTACTGAGGTCTGCAACCAACTCCAGGTTATTCTCATTGCTTATCCTTAAGACTAATGGTCTAATCTCATCTCATACTATTGAACTTTTATTCATCTATTAATGATTCACCTTAAGGTTTATCCATCATCTACCACCGATAACTTGATCTCTTATGTAACACTACCGCTAGGGCTCCTGTCTCATCGGGGACATCCAGAGTAATTAGATTGATCCACCTAGGGGTGATACTATACTTCCATAATTCATGTAGTCCTCTTCAAGTCATTACTCAATCGAAGACCCAAACATTTTCCTTTGTCTATCACAATTACACCCTTATTCTACTATCAGGGCAGCATTCCATCTCTTCTAAATGTTATTAGCCTTAGACTCCTTTGAGTTCATTCAGGCTATAGTGAGCTTTGTATAACTTAGAGAAACCATCTGCTCTTCTTGTTTTCATGGGCTTAATCCTAAGGACTTATTCATTTTTGTTACCTTCTCACTCGCCCATTCTTATCCTTACTCATGTCTTCTAGAACCTTGTCACTTCATCATACAATATATTGCGACCTACACATATCTATTTATATTACTTGCAACCGTTTAACTTGCTTGCATCATAGACTTCCTTGTGTCATTTTAGAACATCAAGCGAGACATCACATCGTCTCTAACTCTTCTTTACCCTCTTAGTCAGGTTTTTCGATACCTAGACCATAGGTGGTAAAATATGCTACAGATGATGCCGTTATTATTCTAGACACCGAATCCCCTCTCTTCTAGCCTTTTATCCAACGTATGGACTATTCACAATCTTTTGCCTTTGAGTATCTCGTACATTGTTCACCTTTACCTTACTTACCTTAAAATCTTACATCACATCTTATATCTCTTTCATGACTTCCCTTCCACAAAGGTATAATTCATATCCATAACTTGAAGCTCTATTATAATATTTGCACCTATGGTGCATACACACTTCGGTGGGAGCTTCATATTGACTTTTTATGAGGTTGGTACTCTTTTAACTAACTTTATCGTTGACCATTATAGAATAAGGCTACTGTACTGTCTCCCTTGTCTAGCCATAGCTAGGCTCTTCCTGAATCAAATACTAACTACTTGGCCCATTCCCGTATCAATATTCTGCATAATTTTTCTTGGTTTATTTCCTTTGTCTTAACTTACCTCTCGCACTAGCTTCTTCTTAATCAATAACATCCCGGGAAGGAACCTTTACTTCCTCTCCTTGACCTCGTGTTTGCACAATGCTCAGGTATTATAGCATATCTGTAGGCTTTGAATAAGTGCAATATCATCCCTTTTTTATTTTATCGCATTCTTCTTTTACCATTCCATAATTACTAGAGCCACTTAATTCTGACTTAATGCCACATCACTCCATATTCCCCCCTTTAGGGAAGTACTAGTATTTAGTGCTACTACGATATACCTATAGATGTTTTACCTCTTAATCATTGGCATCTTCTCACATTATCGATGACCTTACTCGCCTTGTGATAATCCTTTTGTACCAAGGATAACAAAATTCCTTACTCGCGAGGGTGGAACTTAGTGTAACTGGAACACATAGTCCCTTAAGCTTAACTTTTCTCACATTTATTGCTTTAGGGAAGTGTCTTCCTAAATGACCATTCTACGAATTTCTCATGAATCTTCTTCTGTTGTCCATTCTATTATCGCCGGAACGAAATCTGAAACTCTCATGATGCCGACTATTATCCAATCACTCAGTCTCTAATTCACGTTTAATTCATCTTGTTCACTAGTCCATACTGATTTCTATTATCTTGAGGTCTAACTTTTCCTTCCGGTAGTTGCGTTGGAGTCCCAAATTTATTTCTCGAAGTGAGGGTATGACTTTATGGCCTATACTCTTTTGTTGTCTAAAGACCTGTCACCTCTCTTCTTTTCCTTCACTTGACTATAGACTTTGTAATACTATTATCTTTTTGACCTACCGTTGTCATCAATGTATCACATCTTACTCTTAACGCTTTATTAACTCTCTTCTTATTTCCTGCTAATATTTATGTCTATCACTTTATTCTGAAAACTTCAACCATATATTCTTTTGCTTTTAGATCCCCTTTGCTCCATTCACTGGATCTTCGGTTTCCTAGCATTATCTCTTTACTAGGGACGGGAGCCATACTAAGGTAATATTTATCACTTCAAGGTTTCCAGTGCCTATCTTTGAACACTCTAGTATTCATATCTTGCTATAATATTCTAGAGTGCACCATCTGGGCATCTCACAAGGAGATCTGTCAGCACATTTGCAATATCCTTTGGAAATGTCAACTAACGCAAACAATTCATCCAACATTTTGGGTTACTTTAACCCCAACTGGATCCTAATATCCCATCCTTCTCTTAACTATATTTGTTCGCTCCCATGGAGCATAACTGAGAGAGGTGTGGCCAATTGTACATACCTCTGTTACAGTTGAAGGTAACTTAAAATATTTATATTTCTGCTTGAACTGTAAATACTGTTAATCTTCATTAATTGGGTACCTTGTACCCTTTTTACCTTGCTACTTTTACTTGTTGAAACTTGTACCTATCATCTAAATCTCTTATTCCTCTTTTACCATAAGAGTGGATAAGTATTCTTTCCTAAAAGCTCTTTACTAAGAATCGTACACCTTTTAGTACACGTATGATCTGCTGAAGACTCTCATTTACTTATCATAAGCAAGACGCAAAATTGAGTTCCTCTAACTCAACACTTCCACAGCTATATCTCTTATCGATCATCTTTCTGCATGTAGGCATCGTCTTATTACGAATAGAAGTTCGGGATTTGAATTCTTATAAGTGAGGTCTACTACATGATCTTCGTAAGAAGAAAGAGTGACAGTCCTAAATGCCCTGTAGCCTCCTGCTTATAAGTGTGGTGCACAACACACCCATAAACAAGACTCTACTAGACACGGCTTGTAGACTCCATAGGATAGAACTTCTCAGATACCACTTTTGTCACGACCCAAACTGATGGGCCACGATGAGCACCCAATACCTTACTCAACCGAGTACCAACGTAACATATCTATCATATCATTTTATCATAGGTAAATGAATCGGATTAAATCATGAGGAAATACAAACTTATACATATGAAGTAGGTCCTATAAGACCAAAATAACCACTCGTATACTGAACATAGACCGACAAGGCCATACAATCTTTTACGTACATGAAATCTATCTACAAATCTCTAAGAATACATAATTTTTCTAAAGGTCAGGATAGAGTCCCACCATACTAAACAATACACGTCAAAATATATTAACCAAACAAGCAACTCCGAAGCAAATGGAGTGCACCAACATCTTCCACTGAGCTGATAGCCTACTTGGAGGGCTCTCGACCTGTCTATCGGGACCTGCAGGCATGAAACGCAGCGTCCCGAGGCAAAAGGGATGTTAGTATGAATAATGTACCGAGTATGTAAGGCACATAAATAAGTACATAACAGGCATGGAATAAATATAGAGTAAATGGCTCAACCTGCAAGTCTGGATAACTCTGTAAATCATGAAATAATTATAGTATCATGCATATGCGTATGAATGTCATGTCGTGCATAGGTACATGTTTCATAACGTCATCAGGCCTCTGAGAGCATCCCATCATATCATCTCAGCCACTGTGGGCAAAATCATCAACGTATACCAGCTGATCAGGTGGTGGTGCGTATATAACGCTGTAACCTTTTCCCATATCCCATATAAATATAATATACATATATATGCGTTTATAATGCCGTCTGGTCATGGGTCAATGTACATGTATAAATTCATGAAATGCATAAGAAATACGTTAATAAGATTTTCTTCGAATGCCATAAAACTTGTATGCCTTTCGGATAAACTTTATCAAATACGTATTTTTCTGAGACACATAAATAGAAGATATAATAATAATACACATGGGGAATCAATAATATATATACCCCTAGTATTTCTATGAATAAAGTCATTTATGAAAATTGCATATTTTACTCGTTTCATTTATATTATTTGGATCATGCCAAAAATAAAGAAAGGATAGCCTTAACATACCTGTCAATTCTCTTTACAATCCCTCTAATATACGTCAATTGCGACAGGTGGTAATATAGGCGTAGACTACAATGGCAATTTACTACGACTTTGATGATCATAGTATCTTATGTGCTTGCAACAAGGCTAGCAAGTTGGAATTATATTTGTAGGTCTAGAAAATTAGGGGCCATTAGCGTTTAGAGAATGGTTATTCCTACATCAGTATAATTGTTTAAGTAGATAGCTAGTTCGTTAAGTTTCTAGCTAATGCAAAAACCAAATGATTAAGATGTGGTAGGGGATAATTTCTTGAAGGTATATTTTGTATCTGGACATATATGTGTACTGTTAGAAAGACCTCGTATTATATCCATCTAAACTTCGACATCCTAATCCACTAAGCACCGACCTGGGTAAAATTTTTGATCATATGTAACGTACTGAAGGAGTATAAAAAAAAAAGATTTATGGTCGTTCTTTCAGCTTTTCCTGGATTAGTTTCATGATGTGGCATTAAGTCATTGCCATACGTCAGCCACCTAATTAACAATGACTAAGAGTCATTTGTTGGGTTAGTGTCTTGCTGCCACGTGGGGGTGGAGGAGAAATTTTAATCTTTATCCAACTTATTAGTTAATTAGGCAATGTCTTGTTACCCGGTACTTAACCCATAACCCGCATAATTAATAATTATCTCAAATTACTTAAAATTCTACTCATTTTTAATATATGTATATATATATTATAGATCATACTATCACGGTCATATGACACCTTGTATGGTACTAGTCCTTAAATATCGAGTATTATAGCTCGGACCGTATTTTACCCCAAAATCCCAAACTTGGACGAAAATTCAATATCTTTGACTTGTTTCCCCTCTCACCTTCACGAATTTACTCATCACTTGTTTGAATTAGCATAATTCTTATAATCTCCAAATAATCTTTTTCTTGGACTGATGTCAATTACCTTACGACAAATTCAACGTACAATACTACAGGGTGCAACATTGTCGTAATTTAATACTGCGAAACATAACATCATCGTAATGTAGTACTGCAAAGCATTACATTATCTTAATATAATACTGTGGGATGTAATATCGACATAATATACGGGGCACAACAATCACTTGATTTTTGAAGGACCCTTGCTTCTTTTTCTTTTGTTTAACGGGTGGGTGTAATGGATCCTCATTAAATTTATAAGTCATTAGCTATGGTGGTATACTTGTCATATCTAAATGCGACCAAGCAAAGAAATCTGTGTTAATTCGTAAAAATTCAACTAACTTATCTTTCATCTCTGGGCTCAAATTTGCTCCGATATAAACTTTTCTGTCTGGCCAATGGACAAGTAGTATTACAGCTTCGAGGTTGTATTAATGTTCTTGTTTTCTTCTAGATCTTGAATCACTTTAGGTCTTGAGTCGACATCAGCGGATTTTGGAGCAGATTTTTTTCTGCAGAAATTTATATCGTAAAATGTTTGGTGGACCTTTAGCACGGTGCCTGGGACCATCACAAACGGAATATGTAATGAGAGAAGTACATGAGGGACATTATGGCAATCACGCCGGGGGAAGATCATTGGTGAAAACATTAATAAGGGCAGGATATTATTGGCCAAAAATGGAAGAAGAAGCAGAAAAAACTTCGTAGCCAGATGCAATAAATGTCAACGATATGACAATAAGATGCATCGACTGGCGGAGCTGTTGCATTCAGTTATTTCACCATGGCCCTTCATGAAATGAGGCATGGACATTGTAGTGCCTTCGCCTCAAGCTAAAGGAAAGGTATGGTTTCTAATAATTTTAATAGATTGTTTCTCAAAATGGGTAGAAGCAGCTGCCTTTAAACAGGTGCGAGAAGAAGTTATGCATTTCATTTGGTGAAATATTATATTCCGATTTGGAGTTCCAAAGGAGATTGTATGCGACAATGGCTCACAATTCATAGGCACGAAAGTCATCGAATTCTTCCAAAGTTGGCAGATTAAATGAATTACTACTGCACCTTATCACCCAACGGCCCATGGACAAGCTGAATCGACAAATAAGGTTATCATCAATAACTTAAAGAAGCGATTGGAAGAATCAAAGGCAAATAACTAGAAGTATTACCAGGGGTGTTATGGGCTTACCGAACAACGGAAAAATCTAGTACAGGATTTCATCTAAAAAGTTATCTCTGAGTCACGTTTTGTATTTTCCTTTTCAAGAAAAAAGACCAAAAGAAAGGAATTGATCTGCTATTCGAGATTTCATACTTCAATGGTCCAACACTGGGGGGACCACGCATATAGAAGGTTACACAGGGAAGAAAGATGTATACCAAGGGCATAATTCAGCCTAATTTAAAACCTTGAAAAGCTTTCAAAGGAGTTCAAACTCGCAAAAAGGAATCAAGATATTTCCACGAGCTTCTAAGTTAAGACCATAAATTTAGTCGTGGGAAGATAGACCAGAATTCTTAAACCTGCTACGATAAAAGCAGTTATGAAAATAATGTACAAAATTATTCATTTGAGAGTTCAAAAAATAAAACTTCCTCAAATTATTTCTTTTTTCATATCTACTTAATGTTTCATATTTTTGCACCAATATGAAGATGAGACGTCATCTTCATTAGTGTCGTTAATATAAAAAGGCCCTATTTTATAAAAACCCGTGCATACTTAAGTCATGGTCTATTAAATCATTTTAAGTGCAAGAATAAGCTCAAAAGTTAAAAGAGAAGAAAGCATAATATGCGGCAAAAGAAATAATGATATTTATATCATTACCCCAAAATAACAGAGGCGGTAAAACCTTTGAAAAATTGTCCAAAAAAAATAAGGAATTCCAACCAAAAACCAACAAACACTTTCAGCAAAAATTCGGGAAAAGGGGAAAGCTAAAGAGCATCATCAACGGGAGAAGAAGGATCAACTTGAGGAGAAAAGGGTTTAACATCGGCTTTACCAGGAGAAAGTCCATCTCCATCGCCCTTAGAACCTTCATCTACAGGCGTGGAAAAGCTTTGACGCTGCTGAGTCTGTTCAATTATTTCTTAGCCTTAGCAATCACATTATTAATGTCAAAACCTTCCTAGCTAGCTTCAGTTAAAGTCTCTAAGCGAGTGTTCAAAAAAGCCTAACTAACATCCATAGATGACTTATATTAAGGGCTTCATAATCTTTCTCCCACTGCTCAATCTCATTTTCAACTCTTCTTTATCTGCCTTCGAGGCTTCATAAACTATCTTCTAAGGAGCAAGAGAACTTTCAAGGAATTGAATTTTATTTGTACAGGAATAGATGTTGATAAGTGGAGATTTTGACTACTTATTGTCGCCTTTTATCTTTTGTTTTACTCTAAAAGCGTTAAATTGTGTTCCGAAACTGATGAAATATGCAAAATTGCAGGAATGTTGAAAGTTTGGACACCCGAGATAAAATCTGACTTAAAAAGGAGTAATCTAAACACAATGCAACAAAAGGCATAGAAGCTACAAAAAGCGGACCGTGAAATTCCATCTGCAGCCGCAGATGATGAAGGGAAGCCCAACAGACTTTTGAGCATGTTGCGTATCGCACATGAATTGTGCGGTCACAAAAGATAAGTTTGGGGTCAATTTCAGAGAGTGTAAAAATCCAAGTCCAGGGCTTCCTCAAGATTGCGGACTGTACAAGAATTGTGTGGCCGCAGAAGAAGATTATTGTAACCGCAAAAATATAGGTGTAGACCGCAAAAGACCAAGTTGCGGCTGCAGTGATAAATGTGCGGACAATAGAAATGATGCCTCGTGGCCGCAGTCGAGAATTGCGTGACTACAAAACCCTAGCTCCTACAAGATGAAGAATTCTGCGGACCGTACATGGAATTGTGCGGTCGTAGAACCTCACGAGGGGCATTTTTGTCAGAAATTGTCAGCTTAGTATAAATAAAAGAGTTTCACGAAATTAGGTCATGTTTTGAATATTAAAAGTGATGTAGCCATTTTTCTTTGCTTTTTTAGCCAACTTTAGCTTATTTTAGTGATTTAGCATTGGATTTCTCTCTTTTAATGTTACACCTCGCAATATTACGATGATGTCACGTCGTGCAGTATTATATTACGATAATGTTACGCCTTGCAGTATTACATTACGATGGTGTTACGCTTCGCAGTATTAAGTTATGACAATATTGCACCCTGCAGTATTACATTATGGTGATGTTACGCTTTGCAGTATTACGTTACGATGATGTTGCACCCTGTAGTATTGTATGTTGAATTTTTTGTAAGGGTAATTGACATCAGTCCAAGTAAAATATTATTTGAAGAATATAAGGATTATGCTATTTCACAAGTGATGAATTGTGACGACCCGACCCGTCGTCTCATGAGTTACCGCTCCGTTTCCCCCATTTTCAGCTTCTTTATGCTTCATTATCCGTATCTTGTGTGATCGAGTTGATTTGGAGTGGTTTTAGTAGGAAATGAGACACTTAGTCTCTTTTAAGGAAGTTTAAGTTGGAAAAGTTAACAGGATATTGACTTATGTGTTATAGGGCTCGGATATGAGTTTCGATGGTTTGTTTAGCTTCGGGAGGTGATTTATGATTTAGGAGCATGATCGGAAGGAGTTTTGGAGGTTCGTAGTAGATTTAGGCTTGAATTGGCGAAGTTGATATTTTGGCGTTTTCTGGTTGATAGGTTAGATTTTGATATAGGGGTCAGAATAGAATTCCGAGAGATGCAGTAGTTTCGTTGTGTCATTTGGGATGTGTGTGCAAAATTTCATGTCATTCGGATGTGGTTTGGTTGGGTTTTTGATCAAAAGAGTAATTTAGAAGATTTTGAAATTCTTAGGCTTGAATCCGATGCGAATTTGGTGTTGTGATGTTGTTTTGAGCATTCCGAAGTTTGGAACAAGTTTGAATAATGTTATGGGATATGTTGGCATGTTTGGTTGAGGTCCTAGTGGCCTCGGGTGAGTTTCGGGTGGTTAAACGGACTATTTCATCTTTGGGAAAGTTGCAGATTTTTTTTAGCTTCAGGTGTGCACCAGAAAAATTCTGGTGCGAGCAGTCCAGTTTGGAAGCTCATATCTTGAAATATATAAGGAATCCAAAAAACTGCAAAATTTGAAAGTTCTAGACCTTGCATTCTAGTTTCCAGAAAGTTAAACCATTCATGATTTGGATATTTTATCAGAAAGTTATGATGAAGTGAATATGGCTAGTGGATCAGTTTTGACAGAATTTTCTGATGCATTTTAGAAGCTCATATCTCGGAATATATAAAGAGTTATATGGTGTACAACCTATCAAATGAAATATCTTCGAGTCTAGTTTTTAAATATTCCAACCGTTTGTAATTTGGATATTTCCACTAGGAGTTATAGGCATTTTAACAGAAGGTGTACAACAGAAAAAAATGGTAAGAGGATGTACAACCTGCACAGCGCAAGGTACATCTCGATGAAGCCTGGGCAGAATGTTTTTAAGTCCTCTTGTCCGCGATTTGGGTACAGTTTTCAGCTATAGTTGATCATTTTGAGAGCTTTTTGAACGAGATTGAAGAGGGATTCTAGGAGAAACGTTTGGAGGTAAGAATTTCGGACCTAAAACTCATTTATATCGTGAAATCCACCTACAAAATCATTGAATTCTCCCTAAAAATGGAAGAAATAGGGCTTGGGATTTTGAAATTTTGATTAGGGATTTGGAGGACCATTTGGGGTCGGATTTGAGAACTTTTGGTATGTATGAACTCGTGGGGAAATAAGGAACCCGTTGATGTAAAAAAAATTAAATTTTAAGAAGTGGGACCAGGGCTCGGGTTTTGCTAATTTCGGGATTTTTGATATTTTTCATTGTTTTCGATTGGGTTTTGATCCCATAGCATATTTTGACGTATTCGTTCTGGTTTTGGTCAGATTCGATACGCGAGGAGGCCGATTTGAGAGGCAAGGGCATAGCGATCTAGAGCTTTGGCCGGTTTGAGGTGAGTAATGATTTTAAATGATGTCCTGAGGGTTTGAAACCTCGGATTTTGCACAACGTAGTACTATACTGAGGTGATACACACGCTGCGTGATGAGCGTGGGGTTCATTGCTACTGGGGATTGTGACTTGGTCCATCCCAATTGATATTTTCACTACATTTTTACCGAGAGTCATGTATTGTCATCATGACTTGGGCTAGTTGCCATGTTTGGGACCTTGTGCCGATATGTAGAACCCTTATGGGATTTTTGACTGGTTTTCCTCACTTATTTGCTAAATATCATATCCTCAATCATGTTTCTAATTGTTTAAAAATGATATGAACCGGGTTATGAAATGTTAATCATAAATGAAAGAAATATGTGGGCTGAGATCCCTACCATATATTATTGTGCCTGAAAGGCTGTGATTATAATGACTGAGTGGGGTTGAAGACCCAATAGTGAGGATATTATATATGATATTGGATCGGGCTGCACGCTGCAGCAAATACTTATATGGACCGGGCTACGCGCCGCAGCAAATATGTAAATATATATGGATCGGGCTGCACGCCGCAGCAATATAGCGCTTGGGCTGTTGGAGCCCCTCTGGAGTCTGCACACCCCCAGTGAGCGCAGTTGACTATTGTTATTATGGATCGGGCTGTGCGCCACAGCGATATACGGATCGGGCTACACGCCGCAGCGGTATATATTTATGTTTCGATTTCGGTTATTGTGAGAAGTATATGAATTGAGTATTGAGGGTAAGAAATAAGTAAATGAACAGAAATGCTCGAGGAGCGGATTTATACTGGATTAATGCCTGTCAAACTACCTGTTTTCACCTGGTTCAAAGAGTTTCATTCAATTTTCTTTACTACTTGCTCTTTAAATGGTTTTACTACTTTGATATAGAATTGCTTAGTGCCTTTACGTGATTTCATACCGTCAGCCATTATTTATTGTTATTACTCACTGGGTCGGAGTACTCACATTACTCCCTGCACCGTGTGTGCAGGTACAGGTGTCCCTGAGGTGTAGAGCGAGCTTTCCTGCCGTTCAGTTTTTCATCGAAGTTATCGAGGTAGCTGCATGGCGTCCGCAGACCCGATTTCTCCCTCCATCTTTCTTTACTATTCCACATTTTTAGACATATTTCTACATTAGGCTGTTGAAACCTTGTATTAGAGGCTCAGACTTGTGACACCAGATCATTAGGCAGTTGTAGAGATTTCATTATGGCTTTTCGTATATTTCAATCTTTTATTTCAGACTTCTACTTATATTAAATTGGTATCTATTTCTGAAAATTGGTAATGAATTCTAATAAGAAGGGATTGTGAGTGCTAATTGGTCGGGCTTGCCTAGCATCGTGTTGGGCGCCATCACGACCGGTATTGGGGTCGTGACATGAGTAAAATCATGAAGATGAAAGGGGAAGCAAGTCAAAGAAAATAAATTTTCGTCAAAGTTTGGCATTTTGGGGTAAAATACGGCCCGAGCTAAAATACCTGATATTCATGAACTAGTGACATATAAGGTAATACATGACCATAAGGTGTACAACATATGTTAAAAAGGAGTAGTATTTTAAGTAATTCGAGATAATTCTTAATTATGTGGATAATTAGTTAATTATTGGATTAGTGGAGAATTACCAAGTTAATTAAAGAAGTTGATAATTAATAATGATTTGGATAATTATTAAGCATGATGTGGCAACCATATAAATCCCACATGGTGACTATTCACTTACATACCATGTGGCATGTGTAGAGGAGTTGGTGGCTTACAAGGATGATTATGACAAAAATGCAAAAATTTTCCAAAAAAAGATTACGGATGACGCCTGGCATTCAAATATTTTCTATATCAAATACTACAACCAGAAGTTAGCCATTCTTATTAGCTTTCAATACATTTCATTCTCAAAACACTTCACTCAAAATTCTAAACATCATTGATAATGTGATTTCTTCAACCAATATTTAACGAGATTCTTAGCACAATTAGCAACGTGAGATTTTGCGACTCTTAAAGAGTACGGTGCAACCTTTTCCAAGAATATCATACAAATTTTTCCCTACTCTAGGTATGTTAAGGCTATCCCCTATTTCTTATGGCATGATCTATACGACACAAACGAGACAAGCAAATGCACAAATTCCATAAATGACTTTATTCATAGAAGTATTAGAGATATCAATGTTCTTGAATTTTCATATGTTATAATATTCTATCATCTGTTCATGTGCCTCAGAAAAATACGAAAGTTGAAAAGAGTTTACTTTATCGTATTAACCAAAGGCAAAATGGTCTTATGACATTTCGAAAGATTTTATTAACGTGCTTTTCATGCATTACATTCATGGATATTGGCCCATGATATCACGACCCTAAACCCAGACCCGTCGTGATGGCGCATCTCGTGAAGACAAGGCCAGTTGACACACTCCCAATTAATTTTAAACCATTAAAACAGTACCAACTAAGTCTTTAACATAATAAAAATCCCCAAATAAGGTGTAACAGTACAGTTGCGGAATAGACAGAGCCCGACATCGGGGTATCACCGGTCATGAGCATCTACTATCTGAATAAAGACAGGAAAAGTCTACATAGTTTATTACAGAACTAAAACAGAGTAAATAAGATAGGGGAGAAGCACTGGGCTGCGGACGCCGAGCAGCTACCTAGTGAATCTCCGCATCCGCCTGAGCTGGAAGAGGTCAACACTCGCTAGCCGGACCCGAAGCGCCTGAATCTACACACAGGGTGTAGGGAGTAAAGTGAGTACTCCAACTCAGTGGGTAATAATAATAAATGAAGACTGAGCAATAAGAAATCATGTAAAAACACATCAAAGTACTCTAAAGAAGCACTATAAAACCAGTAAAAGCAATGAAATAATGAAAACATGTAAAAACACTTAGTTCAGAAGAAGCTTCTTTAAAACACCTTTTTGAAAGTTAAACAATTAAATGAAAAGCACCTAGAACAGATAAACACATAAAAATACGCCCCTCAGGCAATATAATGGAACAACACCAGCCCCTCGGGCTATATCTCATATCACAATGGGTACTCACACTCACTGGGGGTTTACAGACTCCGGGAGGGGCTCCTTACGGCCCAAGCGCAATATCAAGCCACCTCGTGGCATACAATCTGAGGCCCTCAGCCTCATAATCATAAATCAGTGTATCCTCACAACGTAGACCCTCGACCTTACTCAGTCAGAATCTCATAAGCCGCTCGGGCAACAGTAAAACATGATGCTCACCCCATATTATCATTTAAGATATCTTTTAATGTATTAAAACAGAGTAAACATGACTGAGTTATGAAAAACAGTAGAATATAGCATGACTGAGATCAAGTATAAAGTCAAAATAGTGAGGAAACATAAGTAAAAATCCCCTAAGGGTTCAGATAGTTGACACGAGGCCCAGATATGGCATTCAACCCAAAACATGATGATAGCAAATAGTTTTCAATCAAATACGCGGTAAAACAGTCATTCGGGATGGACTAAGTCACAATCCTCAACAGTGCATGACCCCACGCTCGTCATGTGCGTCACCTCAATATAACACACCGATGTGTAATCCGGGGTTTCATACCCTCAAGACAGCATTTACAATCATTACTGACCTCTAACCGGTCCAAATCTCTAGCCCGCAATGCCTTTTCCTCTCGAATCGGACTCTGGATGCTCCAAATCTAGCCAAAATTGGTGCAAAACCATCAAAATATACTAAGGAAACAAAGCTCACTCGAAAGAAATTAAATTACAAAACAAATCACGAAATTGGCCAAATCTGACCCCTGGGACCATGTCTCGGATTCCGATAAAAATTACATCAATAGACTCCTTATCACTCCCCGAGTTCATTCATAATAAAACCATCAAAATCCAACCACAAACGACCCCTCAAATCCCAAATTCTAGGACTCCAATTTCAAGCCCTAGTCCTTCAATATTTGGCTTAAATTCCATGATTAATTAAGTAGAATTCACATTAGAATCGAGTATTAAGTCCATAAATCTTACCTCTAAGTGTTCCCCCTTGAATCCCTCTTCAATCCTCTTAAAAAAACTCCAAAATCGCTCAAAAATGGTGAAAGTTAGCCCCAAAATCGTGGACAATGGCTATTTAAACATTATGCCCAGGCATTCAAAACTTTCTTTGCGAACGCGGTCAAAGCCTTACGTTCGCGAAGCACAAACTTAAGTTGACCAATTTTTCCTCCTTCGTGAACGCGTCTGACCTCTTGCGAACATGATGCTTCCTGACTCCGACTCTTCGCGAACGCGACTCGCTTTCTCGCGAACGCGATGCTCAATGCCCAACCCTTCGTGAATGCGGGACTTCCCTCGCGAACGCGAAGGCCAAATATTCAGCCTCACCTGCTAACCCTTTGCGAACACGAGGGCCTACTCGCGAACGCAAAGACCAATTATCTGCAACACCCAACAACAGTTTTCTGCAATCTTTCACAACATGAAATAGTCCGATTGACCACCCGAAACTCACCTGAGGCCCCCGGGACCATAACCAAAAACGCCAACATATCCCATAACATCATTCAAACTTGTTCCAATCTTTGGAACACTCAAAACAAAATCAAAACACCAAATTCGCACCGGATTCAAGTCTAAGAATTCCAAAATCTTCTAAATTACGCTTTTGATCAAAAAGTCTACCAAACCACGTCCAAATGACTTGAAATTTTGCACACACATCCCAAATGATACAACCGAACTACTGCAACTCTCGAAATTCCATTCCGACCACTATATAAAATCTCACCTATTTACCGGAAAATGCCAAAATTCCAATTTGGCCAATTCAAGCCTAAATCTACTCTGGACCTCCAAAACACATTCTGATCACGCTCTGAAGTCCCAAATCACCTCCCAAAGATATCCAAAATATCGGAACTCACATTTGATCCCTTTAACACATAAGTCAACATCCAATTGACTTTTCTAACTTAAGCTTCCTCAAAAGAGACTAAGTGTCTCAAACCTTACCAAAACCTTTCCGAACCCGAGCCAACCAACCCGATCGCACATAAAACCGATAAACTAAGCAATAAGAAGCATAAATGGGGGGAACGAAGCGGTAACTCATGAAACGACCAGCCGGGTCGTTACATCCTCCCCCTCTTAAACAAACGTTCGTCCTCGAACGAGTCAAGAAACATACCTGAAGCCTCAAACAGGTGAGGATATCTGCTCCACATCTCCCGCTCGGTCTCCCCAGTAGCCTCCTCCACGGGCCGACCTCTCCACTGCACATTCACTGAAACTATATCCTTTGATCTCAACTTTTAAACTTGACGCTCCAAAATAGTTGTTGGCTCCACATCATAAGTCAAATCATCATCTAGTTGAACCGTGCTGAAATCCAAAACATGAGACGGATCCCCAATATACTCCCGGAGCATAGAAACATGAAATACCGGATGCACACTCGATAAGCTGGGTGGCAAAGCAAGCTCATATGCCACCTCCCCAATCCTTTGAAGCACTTCAAAAGGCCCACTGAACCGAGGACTCAATTTACCCTTCTTCCCAAACCTCATAACACCCTTCATGGGAGAAACCTTCAACAAAACCTTCTCACCAACCATGTAGGACACATTCCGAACCTTCCTGTCAGCATAAGTCTTTTGTCTTGATTGTGTTGTACGAAGCCTCTCCTGAATTACCTTCACCTTTTTTAAAGCATCCTACACCAAGTCTGTCCCCAATAGCCTAGCCTCACCCGGCTCAAACCAACCAACTGGAGATTTACACCACCTCCCATACAAAGCCCCATATGGAGCCATCTGAATACTCGACTGGTAGTTGTTGTTATAAGAAAACTCTACAAGCGGTAGAAACTGATCCCATAACCCTCCGAAATCAATGACACAAGCACGCAACATGTTCTCCAATATCTGGATAGTGCGCTCAAACTGCCCGTCCATCTGAGGGTGAAAGGTTGTGCTCAACTCAACCTGAGTACCCAACTCTCGCTGCACAAACCTCCAAAACTACGAAGTAAACTAAGTGCCTCTATCTGAAATGATAGAAACTCGGACACTATGCAAACGAACAATCTTCCGAATATAGATCCATGCCAACCGCTCTGAAGAATAGGTAGAACACACAGGAATGAAATGCACACACTTGGTCAGCGATCCACAATCACCCAAATAGTATTGAACATCATTAAATCTGTGGGAGCCCAACTACAAAGTCCATGGTGATTCGCTCCCACTTCCACTCTGGAATATCTATCTGTTGAAGAAAGCCACCTGGTCTCTGATGCTCATATTTCACCTGCTGACAATTGAGACACCGAGCTACAAATCCCACAATGTCCTTCTTTATTATCATCCATCAATAATGCTTCATCAAATTCTGATACATATTTGCGACACCCGGATGAATGGAATACCGCGAGCTATGGGCCTCCTCCAGAATCAACTCCCAAAGCCCATCTACATTGGGCATACATATTCGACCCTGCATCCTCAACACCCCATCATCACCAATAGTCACATCTCTGGCATCATCGTGCTAAACTCTGTCCTTAAGGATAAGCAAATGAGGATCATCATACTGGCACTCTCTGATGCGATCATATAAGGAAGACCGAGAAATCACACAAGCCAATACCCGATTGGGCTCCGAAATATCTAACCACATGAACCGATTGGCCAAGGCCTGAACATCAACTACAAGAGGTCTCTCCCCAACTGGAATATATGCCAAACTCTCTATACTCACCGCCATTCAGCTCAAAGCATTGGCCACCACATTGGCCTTCCCTGGATGGTACAATATAGTAATATCATAATCCTTTAGCAACTCCAACCATCCCCGCTGCCTCAAATTGAGATCCTTCTTCTTGAAAAAGTGTTGGAGGCTATGATGATCCGTAAACACCTCGCAAGACATACCATACAAATAATGCCTCCAAATCTTCAACCCCTGAACAACGGCAGCCAACTCCAAATCATGAACGGGGTAGTTCTACTTATGGGGATTCAACTAACGAGAAGCATAAGCAATAACTCTGCCATCCTGCATCAATGCACACCCAATACCAACTCTCGAAGCATCACAATACACGGTATATGAACCTGAAGCTGATGGAAATACTAACACTGGAGCTGTGGTCAAGGCTGTCTTGAGCTTCTCAAAACTCTCCTCACACTTATCCGACCATGCAAATGAAACACCCTTCTGAGTCAACTTGGTCAAGGGTGATGTGATAGATGAGAATCCCTAAACAAACTGGTGGTAGTAACCTGCCAAACCAAGAAAGCTACGAATCTCTGTGGCTGAGGATGGTTTGGGCCAACTCTAAACCACCTCTATCTTCTTCGGATCAACCTGAATACCATCGCTGGACACCACGTGCCCCAAGAAATCCACTGAACTTAGCCAAAACTCACAATTGGAGAATTTTTCATAAAGTCCTTCCTCCCTCAATATCTGCAACACGACTCTTAAATGCTCCGCATGCTCCTCCTGACTATGTGAGTATACCAGAATATCATCAATGAACAATATCATAACGAGTCGAGATAAGGATAAAACACGTTGTTCATCAAATGCATGAACGCTGATAGGGCATTGGTCAGCCCTAAAGACATCACCAAGAACTCATAATGACCATATCGGGTCCTGAAAGCTATCTTAAGAATATCCGAGTCCCTGATCTTCAACTGGTGATAACTTGAACAGAGATCAATCTTGGAGAACACTCTCGCTCCCTAAAGCTGGTCGAATAAATCATCAATGCGAGGCAAAGGATATTTGTTCTTAATAGTTAATTTGTTCAACTGACTTTAATCAATGCACATTCTCATAGTGCCATCCTTCTTGTTCACAAATAGAATCGGTGCACCCCAAGGTGACACACTAGGACGAAAGAACCCCTTATCAAGGAGTTCCTAAAGCTGCTCCTTTAACTCCTTCAACTCCGTTGATGCCATACGATACGGTGGAATAGATATGGGATGAGTGCCCGACACCAGGTCAATACCAAAATCAATATCTCTGTCTGGTGGCATACCCGGCAAATCTGGAGGAAACATATCAGAAAACTCCCTCACAACTGGTACAAAATAAATACTGGTAGTCTTTGTAACGACATCCCTCACAAAGGCTAGATACGAAAGGCAACCCTTCCCAACCATACGCTGGGCCTTCAAGAATGAGATTACCCTACTGGGAACATAATTAGTCAAACCTCGCCACTCAATCCGTAACACACCCGGTATAGCCAATGTCACTTTCTTAGCATGACAGTCCAAAATAGCACTATACGGAGATAGCCAATCCATGCCCAAAATAACATCGAAATCTATCATGCATAACAACAAAAGATCCACTCGGGTCTCCCGACCCCCAATAGTCACCACACACGACCGGTACACATGGTCCACAACAATAGTATCACCCACCAGAGTAGAACCTTGAGGCCTCTTGGCCTCCCTCTCATCTCGCTCCTGGTGACAAACTGACTCAATCTCATGGGCAATTTCAACAACCTCCTCAAAAGTAGCACCAGACATCCTTTCACTGGTCATGAGAATATGAAGCTGATAAGTGAGGCCATCCAAAAACCTCTTAATACTCTCTCTATATGTCGAAACTAACCAAATAGCATGACGAGCTAACTTGGAGAACCTCATCTCATACTGCGTCATAGTCATCTCTCCCTCATGCAACCACTCAAACTGCCTGCGTTGCTCTTCTCTGTGAGACTGCAACACACATTTCTCCAGAAAGAGAATGGAGAACTACTTCCAGGTAAGGGGTGCTGCACCAACAGGCCTACGCCTCTCATAAGCCTCCACCAAGTGAAGGTAGCTCAAGAAAACTGAAAAATAGTGAAAGCGACCCCGCTGGTCTCCAGAATACCCGCTGTGCGAAGAATCCGTTGACACTTGTCCAACTAACCCTGGACATCCTCGCCCTCTACACCACTAAAAGTCGAAGGCTGAAGTCTACCAAACCTTTCCAACCTACGCTGCTCGTCCTCTGGCATGGCATGAGCTACATAGTCCTGAGCAGCTGTAACTGGTAGGGCTGGATGTGCCCTCGGTGTCTGAATTCCCTGCACGACCTACTTAGGTGTGCAAGCGGCGGGATTCTGAGTTCCTCCCCCGGCCTGAGAAGTATCTGCGGCTGTAGTAACTAAGACCGCCTGAACTAGGCCAGTGCATACTGATAGAATCTAAGCCAAGGCCTCCTGAAGACCCGAAATCACAATGGGCAAAGCTGGTACCTGAGTTGGTGCTGCTGGAGCGTCCACAACTGGGACCTGATCTTGAACTGGGGAGGCTGGTGGATCTGCAGGTGCTGCCCTAGCTACTGTGTGGGCCACACCCCTCCCCCTACTGCAACTACGACCGTGTCATCGGCCTCTAGTAGCCACAGCTAGTGGTATTGGTGGTCATCCATCCTGACCGGTAGCTCGTGTCCTCACTATCTATGAGAGAATAGAATAACAGAAGTTTAGTACTCGGATCAACAAATTCGCACGACAAGAATTTCAAGATGGCGCCTCTCGTGAAGACGTCTCTATACCGATCTGCGAGACTCTACTAAACATGCTCATGACTCATAAGACCTATGTAACCTAGGCTCTGATACCAACTTGTCATGACCCTAAACCCAGACCCAGTAATGATGGTGCCTCCCAAGAAGACAAGGCCAGCCGACACACTCCCAATTCATTTTAACCAATTAAAACAGTACCAACTAAGTCTTTAACATAATAATAATCCCAAAATAAGATGTAACAGTATAGTTGCGGAATAGACATAGCCCGACATCGGGGTGTCACCAGTCATGAGCATTTACTATCCGAATAAAGATAAGAAAGTCTACATAGTCTATTACAGAACTGAAACAGAGTAAATAAGATATGGGGAGAAGCACTGGGCTGCGGACGCCGAGCAGCTACCTAGTAAATCTCTGAATCCGCCTAAGCTGGAAGAAGTCAACACTCGCTAGCTGGACTCGAAGAGCCTGAATCTGCACACATGGTGCAGGAAGTAAAGTGAGTACTCCAACTCAGTGAGTAATAATAATAAATGAAGACCGATCGATAAAAAATCACGTAAAAACATATCAACATGCTATAAAGAAGCAGTATAAAACCAGTAAAAGCAATGAAATAGTGAAAACATGTAAAAACACTTAGTTCAGAAGAAGATTCTTCAAAACACCTTTTTGACAGTTAAACAATTAAATAAAAAGCAGCTATAATAGATAAACACATAAAAATCCGCCTCTCGGGCACAAAGTCAATAGAATCTGCCCTCGGGCAATATCATGGAACAACACCAGCCCCTCGGGCTATATCTTATATCACAATGGGTACCCAAGCTCACTCGGGGTGTACAAACTCCAGGAGGGGCCCCTTACGGCCCAAGCGCAATATCAAGCCACCTCGTGGCGTACAATCTCAGGCCCTCGGCTTCATAATTATAAATCAATGTATCCTCACAACACAAGCCCTCGGCCTTACTCAGTCAGAATCTCATAAGCCGTTCGGGTAACAGTAAAATATGATGCTCACCTCAAATTATCATTTAAAATATCTTTTAATGTATTAAAACAAAGTAAACAAGGCTGAGCTATAAAAAACAGTAGAATATAGCATAACTGAGTTCAAGTATAAAGTCAAAATAATGAAGAAATATCAGTAAAAATCCCTTAAGGGTCCAGATAGTTAGCACGAGGCCCAGATATGACATTTAGCCCAAAACATGATGATAGCAAATGGTCTTCAATCAAATACGCGGTAAAATAGTCATTTGGGATGGACTAAGTCACAATCCCCAATGGTGCACGACTCCACGCTCGTCATCTAGCATGTGCGTTACCTCAATATAGCACAACGATGTGTAATTCGAGGTTTCATACCCTAAGGACAACATTTACAATCATTACTCACCTCAATCCAGTCCAAATCTCTAGCCCGCAATGCCTTTGCCTTTCGAATCGGCCTCCGGATGCTCCAAATCTAACCAAAATCAGTGCAAAACCATCAAAATATGGTAAGGGAACAAAGCCCACTTGAAATAAATCAAATTACAACACAAATCCCGAAATTGGCCAAACCTAAAACCCGAGCCCACGTCTTGGATTCCGATTAAAATTACATCAATAGACTCCTTATCACTCCCCGAGTTCATTCATAACAAAAACATCAAAATCAAACCACAAACGACCCCTCAAATCCTAAATTCTAGGTCTCCAATTTCAAGCTCTAATTCTTCAATATTAGGCTTAAATCCCATGATTAATTAGGTAGAATTCACATTATAATCGAGTATTAAGTCCATAAATTTTACCTCCAAGTGTTCCCCCTTGAATCCCTCTTCAATCCTCTTCAAAAAGCTCCAAAATCGCTCAAAAAAGGTGAAAGTTAGCCCCAAAATCGCGGACAATGCCTATTTAAATATTCTGCCCAGGCATTCAAAACTTTCTTTGCGAACGCGGTCAAAGCCTCGCATTCACGAGCACAAACTTAAATTCACCAATTTTTCCTCCTTCGCAAACGCGTCTGACCTCTCGCGAACGCGATGCTCAATGGCCCAGCCGTTCACGAATGCGGGATCTCTCTCGCGAACGTGAAGGCCAAATCTTCAGCCTCACCTGCTAACCCTTCGCGAACGCGAGGGCCTACTCGTAAACACGAAGGCCAATTGTCTGCAACACCCAATAACAGTTTTCTGCAATCTTTCACAACATGAAATGGTCTAATTGACCACCCGAAACTCATATGAGGCCCCCGATGTGAGCACGTGATTTTTTTCCTATGTGAAATACTCCTACAAATTAATGAAATAAATTATTTTCGATTATTTTCAATTTTATAGGATTTTGTAGGAATTTGTGTTAATTGTTTGCATTTTTCTGTGCATGTTTACTTTTATTAAAATCATAAAAATACAAAAAATGTCATGCATTGCATTTAGATATTTATTTTTATATTTTTAGGATTAATTAGTTAATTAATTATTTTATGAAAAATAAAAATCAAAAAAAGGGGCTCATTTTTATATTCTTAGCTTTTAATTTTGGATTATTAATTTTATTTTTTTAATTTGGGATCATTTAATTTTTATAAATTTTATACTTAGATAACTAAATTGATTTTACAATTTAAATTAAAATTAGGAATTTAATTTAGGTTTTTATTTAATTAAAAAAAGCAAGAAGGAAATTGAAAAAGGGTGGTCTTTAAATTAAGATGGGTCAAATCTGATGTCAAGCCCAAATTCCACCGTAAAGTTACCCGCCCCAGCCTATCCCCGACCCACCAGTGACCCGCCCCACAACCCCTCATATATAATCTCTCTTATATTATTTCCCAAAAACAAACCCTAAATCCTAAAAGACCTAGAAACGGCGCCCCATGTATTGTTCATCTTCTCCCTCATCCAAACCCAGTCCTGACTCGCCTGAAACTCAGGCGAGTTCACTCTCACGGGTCCCATCTCTCCACGTCACTCTAATTCTAACGGATTTCTGACAAAACGAGACTATTCCCTCCGAATTTGCACGATATTTTTGCATTGTGGAACGATTTAATGGATGAATGGGAGCCGTGGATGGATGAAAATCAATCCACGCGTTCCATTTGTCCCTAAAATCGTTTATAAACGGATTGGGTTTTCGATTTTTTGGAGAAGGTTCGAGAATTTTTAGAGGTCTGTATATAAGGTAAGGATTTCTTGGCAAAAAGGGGAGAATATTTTCGGGTCAAAATATCTTAGGAAAATTCAGAAAAAGGGGTTTTTTCTTAGGTTTGAAAAAAAAGGTTTTCTTCTCTGAGTTTTTTTAAACATACAAAAATATTCGAGTTTTTACTCTGATTTGGGGCTCAAAAGACATGGAGGTTAACAGAGGTTTTGAAGTGCTGGTGAGGTTGAAGTTCATCAATTCGAATCCGTTTCTACTGTTGTATTTTCCTTGTTTGCTATTCGAAGACTAAATCTCATCGCCGAATTTGTTTGTAATAACTTCGAACAAAAATAATAAAAAACTCGCATTCAGGTTCTTTTTTTCATTCCTACTTATTTTCTTTGGTGTTTGATTTAAAATATGATGAAAGATTGAGTGTTAACAGAGGCAGATGTTTGTCGGTCTCGAATAGAGCTAAACTTTGCGTGAATTTCTTTTAATCACATGTGCCTTGTTTTACTTTGGGTATTTGAACGTATATATGAAATCTGTTCAGCTCTAACATGTTTGATCGAGGCTCGATTTGATTGTATTATTATGTGAGTTGGTGAGGTATGTTAGATTACTGTTAGAAGTAGTTTGATTAGTTCCCTATCAAGTGCAAGATTTCCATGCTCGTGTTAGTTGATTTGTAACGGCTTAGTGAAATTCGCATACTTCATAGATTTGGATGAAATCCAATACATACTGTCTTGCTATTATAGTTTTGCCCTTTTCCTCTATATTTGTTGAGAAATTCGTTTAGTTAAGACACTTGTAAGTCTGTTCCTAGCTGCTAGAATTTGAAGATTTGATTCATGACTGTTGGTTTAGTTTCAAACACACTAGTTCAAACATGAAAGGCTGAAAATATTGTTTTGGATTCTCTATCTATGGTTTATCGATCATCTTTGGCTAAGTATGAATGAAATTGGAATCTTCACTGTTGTGCTAAGGTTGGTAAAAGATAGAAAATGTGTATTTTCCTCCTATTTGGTCAGTGACAACATTAGTTAATTCCTTTTTAAGTTAATCCCTGCCTATTTAAGTTTAAAAAGATTTTTTGTTATTCTCTTTAGTTCTAGATTATTGGTATTTGGTGGGATTGGTTCTTTAACATTCTTGGTCTCTTCTCTCTTTAGCTAGATGAATAAGTGTTATAGAAATGGCTCGCTATTTGCACTAGAAAACTGCCTGCGTTCTACAGCCTCTTACCCTTTATATATGTGTGGTGTTTTTTGATCGAAAGGACATCAACATGATAGATTATCAGGCTAGTTAATGTGAAGTTATGAGATTTTTGGCTATATTAGCATGTGTTTGTTTAAATTTATTTTATGATGATTGCTGTGAGGTTAGATGGTAAAGGGAAAGGATGATATAATGGACTATGTGGATTGTTATGGCTCATAAAATTAAAATTTTATTTGCTTCCATTTTAACGCTGATTTGTTCTCAAATTACTTACTTTCTTTGTGGATTTATATGCAAATAATTTGTGATGTCAATTAGGGAACATAAACTGTTTCATTTCGGTCCTTGTGAAAAATCCATAGCCATCATAGCTTTGTTTTGCTTTCATGATTGTCGTTCCTTTTAATAAAATTTATTTCCCTTGCATTATGTTTTTCTCATTTGTTTAATTCTAATTTGATTTCTGAAAGTGGTTGTGCTTTAGGAAAAAATAGTTTGTTTTCCCACGTTAGTTTGTAGTTCACGTTGTTTGCTATTCCATTTGTTTAGTCATATATATCATCACAACTACGGGTATAGTTTCCATGACGTGGTTTTGATATTTAATTAGTTTTAACTATAAATATCCGTAGTTCACTTAGTTGAATGCTTTTCTCAAAATTGAGGTGTGTCATACAATCACCTAGTCTACGGCCCTCACATCAATATCTTAATTAGAGTAGAAAATGTCTTGAAATCTCGTAGCTTGCTTTAGGCGCGTTAATTAAATAAATTGTCATAGCTACGAGTATGGTTCCCGTAACGTGGTTGTGTTGCCTAATTTCTAAATCCGGGGGTACACTTATGTGACTCGACCAAAATTTAATCTTGTTAATAAAATAAACATGTTGTGGATCGTGAGTACGGTTCCCGTGACATGATTAGTAACGTATAATCAAATAATTAGTTGTATAACAATTGGATTATTAAAATCGGTTTAAAAGGATTAAAAATGCACATAGGTTTCAAAAATATTTTAAAATCAAATAAATAGACCAATATTAACAGTTGAGCGACCGTGCTAAAACCACAGAACCCAAAAATGCCTAACACCTTCTCCCTGGTTAACAGAATTCCTTACCCGAATTTCTATATTTCGCGAACTGTAAAACAGAGTCAATCTTTCCTCGATTCGGGATTTAAAATCGATGACTTGGGACACCATAAATTATCACAATTGGCGGCTCTGAATTTTAAATAAAATAACCCAATTTCGATTGTCACTTTAATTGGGAAAAACTCCCCCGATCCCCTTTCGGGTAGAAAAAAAGGTGTGACAGCTCTGGCGACTCTGCTGGAGATAGAACCAAGAACATCTGGTTCAGGGTTCAATAATTCGAGCTTAGAAAAATTGTTATATTTGACTTTTATTTATTATCTGATTTGTATTACATGTTTGGGCCTAATGTGCTAAATGCCATTTTTTATTGTTTTGATATTATTTGAATTGTATATAAACTGCTACGAAACCCTTATCTTCTCATCTTCGGGGAAGTGCTCCCTGGCGTGACTTCTTTTCTGTTAGAGTCATACCTTAAATTAGAAAGAGGTTCGGACAAGTTACAAAGTCGGATGGCCTTTTGGTTCCCGGTACGTAGCCCCCCCCCCCCCCCCCCCGGCTCGAGTTGTCCGCTCGGGTACACAAGTCTAGAACAACATACCCAGGTTTTGAACTTAGAATAACCCAGCCTCATGCCGGATCCCTAGTAGGAATACTTGTTTGCATCATGTGCATTTGACTTTGGAGACTCAACACAGGGGTTGGGCCCGTCTAGGACAGGCGTACCCGAAAATAAAGGACCAACCTAATGCATTTTTTATGTTCTACCTGTGCATTTAATTTATTTCGGACTGCATGTTGACCGGCTTCTAGATTAAGTGAGGAAAACCAAAAGAAAAACCAAGTGCAGGGTATGAGAGAGAATTTCATCTGTTGCCCAAGACATCCCGAAACTCTGTCAAAAAGTTTTGAAAAAAAGAGAGAAAAGAGTAGAAAAATTATTTCAAAGTGTTTATATTTTTCAGTTACATCAAAACAGGCCGAACTACGCGGGTTTGATTCTCACCGAGTGTACGATACGTAGGCAACCCCCATCGGGTCCAACCCCACTTTTTGAAAATTTTGAAAAAAATATATGAAGTGTCGTCCTTTTGTCATAAATAAAGTATGTGATGCCATTTTTGTCTAAATAGCCAATTATCCCAGCGGCACGCCGGAAAACTATTTTTGCAAGAATGGCCACTGATCGTGTTTTTGTCAATTTTGGCCACTTAGCGAACACAGCCCTAAAAACTTCCATTTCAAAATGCTGAAGGGTTGTATTCGCAAAAGTAGCCCTGATTTATTTGATTTTTTGCAAAATAAACCCTTCTGCCAGTTTTGCAAATGAGATTCACTTTGTTCTTAAACCAATCACCTTAATCTAAATGTGCAGAATGGGCACGAATCGAAATTTACCAATGAAGGTCATGACCAAGATTCCATTGGAACTACACATGTGGTGGGAAGATTTAGTTGGGCAAGGACGAGATACGGTCAACCATTACTTGGGGGGCTCACCGGTTTACTAAAGATCAGGTCCAAAGGAGATATAATCAAAGCACTAGTAACATTTTGGGATCCAACTCACAACGTTCTGTATTTTTCGGACTTCGAACTTACACCCACTTTGGAGGAGATAACGGGATATGCCGGGAGTACCGAGGGTCAAAAACACAAATACCGGTTGCTCCAAGGGTCGTCACCCCCCACAAGTTTCAGGATTTGTTGAAAATAAGCAAGGGGGTCCAGTATGCAGATTTGGCGGCGGGGTTTTCCACTCTACGCTTCATATACCAACAGTACGGACATGTATGAGGGTTTGAAAATCTGGAAAGCAGAATCTGCAGTAAAGGGAATCGATCAAAATGGGAAGAGCATAGATGTTTCGCCTTCATGGTAGCATTTCTGGGTCCTCTAGTATTTCCCAGGAAGGACGAGAATATTGATCTGCAGGTAGCCGGAGTCATCAACACTTTGATTACTAATGCTAAAAGCACCCTCGCACATATGATAGTGTCTGAAATATTCCAATCTCTCACAACCTGCAAAGTCGGAGTAGATTATTTTGAAGGGTGCAATCTGTTGCTACAAATATGGATGATTGAGAATTTATATCATCGCCCTCGGTACATGAACTAAGGGTCGATAGGGAAAATTTGCATAGAGGAGTCTCATACAAGGGTCAACAGGTTCAAGATGCCGGAAGGGGTCGTAGATTGGATATCCTACCTCCGTTCCATAACTGCTGATAATATAGAGTGGACGTTGGGTTGGCTTCCTGTTAATGAAATTATATACATTCCTGCCACCAGTCCTCACTTCCTCCTGATGGGTCTCAGAAGCATCCAGCCTTATGCCTCGTACTGGGTTTTGAGATAGTTGGGAAGATGCCAAATAGTTCCAAAGGACGAAGACCCTAGCACTCATGTAGTCGAGATCTGTTCTGATGGCTAATTCATGAAGCATATCTGGAGTGAATGCCAATACTTGACAGCAAACACCCGAGTGCGTGATCTACCCAAGGGTGAAGTCTCATCTGGTTACCTCGCTTGGTATAAAAGAAGTGTTGAGTTTGGAAGACCATCCAAAAGACCCCATCTTCAAGAATTTATCGAAGCGTCACAGGAACAATGGGATTGGATGGCCAAAGAAAATGAGTATAGGGACACCATAAGCAAGCTGGAAAAGCAAGTCAGAGATCTTTAATTTGAGAATGGTTTGCAAGCCGCTGCGGATGAGGGTGAAAAGAAAAGGCTAGCCAAAGAAAATGATGCTCTTTGAGCCCAAATCCAATAGATGATGATAGCAGCTGAGAACTCCGCCAGAAGTGAAAAGGATAAGAAACTTTTAGACAACCTTAGGCAGAAGGCAGGTGACTACGGATTTGAATTGGAAAAGGCTGAAGCTGAACTAGCACAGGCTCAAGCAAAGTTAGCTAAGAATGCAGAGGGACGGGCAAATTTTGTTCGATAGCTGAAGGAAAACTACGATAAAGTAATCATAGGTCTGAAGAAAAGGGTCAATGTCCTTGAGAACGAAATGACCAAGCAGGCAAGAGATTTCAAAGCAGAAAGAGAACAATGCTATGCCCTGATGTCGCAGCTAGAGAAAGACCTGCTACAGCTTCAAGAGCAAAATCAGATAGCCGAACAAGTTTTTGGGGCCAGATCTCAGCAAATCAGACGGTTGCTATGAGAGAAGGGTATTATCAGGGAGAGGGTTAGGAGGATTGTGGACTACATTGTGATGAAGTGCAACGAATGCAAGGACATGACCAGGTCTATATTCTTCGCTTCAGTTATGATTTTTGTCTAGCAGATCATGGATGACCAATTTTGCCTCCAAGAAGATATGGTACATAGGCCCGCGGCGAGACCGACTGATGTCCCAGGGGCACCTGGAGCAGCAGTTGAGGCACTCATGTATTTCTAATTCGAGCCTATATTTTCAGTTCTTTTGGAGTTCGTAAGTACACTTTCTTATCTGTATTTTCATTTTTCTTTTGGAGTCTGTTAGTCCATCTTTTGAGTCTGTTAGTTTTTATGTTTAATTCTGTAGGATAAGTCATTGTATTCAGGATGTTTTTGTTTTTATTTTATTTTATGAAAATTTGAAAACCCAAAAATGTATCTTTCTTTTATTTTGCATTTATCCTCTGATCTACGTAATGATCTAATTCATGCGGCGTCATGATACGTAGGCAATCCCCATAGGATTCGATCATAACCATAAAATGAAAAGGAAAAAAAGGAGAGAAAATAAAAGGAAATTGAGGGAAAAGAAATAATGGCAAAACAAGAGAAAAAAGTGAGTGCAAAATAAAAGGGAAGTAACACAAACAAGTGGGAAAGGCCAATAGTGATTAAAGAGGGATTGGAGTAAAAGAAGGAAAAGAGAGAGAAGAGAAAGCGCAAAATGAGAAGAGTTAGTTAACAGTCGGGATGAAGCATGCAGCCGTTCAAATACACAATAGATGCTTTAACTGTTTAAGTGCATTGCATCCCAAATGTGCGGTTGCCTATCTGTTAAATCTTAAACACTAACAAATTGATGTTGTCATTAAGAACAGGAATGTGGTTAGTTTGTTTGGCATTCTGGCAACCCATCCGTACAACACCAGGTCTAAAAGCAAGTTGATCATGGTTGGCCAAGAACTAGACGCAAGTATTATTGATCCACTGAGAGAGGTGGGGGAGTCTGAGGTTTGTCTGAAGGAGGAGTTACATAAGTTGAAACACTAGATGGCCGAAATGTACCAGGCATGGATGAAAGGGCATCCCCCACCATCATACCCCGCCAACTCTGCTTTCGTCCCACCACTAGCCCAATCCCAAGAACTTCCCACTGCTGATTCATCCCCACAACATGCACCAAGCTTCATCCCTTACCACCACTATCATGGCACCACTTCCCAAAGCACACAAGCTCCACTAGCCAAAACAACCCCATACCCCTCTCCACCAGCTACCCCTGTTTTCGTAGCGCCTCCACCAGCTACACTCCATTGATGTTCCAGTGAGCCATTGTTCCAGACCCAAGATAATCAGTACTATCCCTCATATCCTACTTTCAAGGCCCTAGATCATTACTCCTACACTCCTCGTTTCGACCTCCCTGTTGAGAATGAGAAACTACCTAAGAACCTGGAACATGAGGCGATGTTTAGCAAGGTGAGAAGCCTAGAATAGTCTCTCAGAAACATGCAAGGGTTAGGAGGTCAAGTGAGTATAGCCTACAAAGATCTGTGTTTGTCCCCTAACGTACAGCTACCCGTTGGGTTCAAAATGCACAAATTTGACTTGTATGACGGACACAGAGATCCTGTGGCCCACTTAAGGGGATTCTGTGGTAAAATAAGAGGAGCTGGTGGGAAAGATGAGCTGTTAATGGCATACATTAGCCAGAGTCTGAGTGGTGCGGCATTGGAGTGTTACACTCGTCAAGATCACAGTAGATGGTATACCTGGGATGATTTGGCCCAAGCATTCGCTCGTCATTTTCAATACAACATCGAGATTGTTCCAGATCATTTGTCTTTGACCAAGATTAAGAAAAATCCTAGTGAAAGTTTCAGGGAATATTGTTTCCGCTAGAGAGAACAAGCAGTAAGGGTCAACCCTCCAATGGAGGAGAACGAAATGGTGGAATACTTTATTCAGGCCTTGGAGCCTACTTACTTTGGCCATATGATCTCGGCCATAGGTAAGTCTTTCAATGAAGTAGTAAAAATGGGAGGAATGGTAGAGGAAGGGCTCAAATCAAGCAAGATCATGAGCTACTCTGCCATCAAAGCAACTACGCAGGCAATTCAGAATGGCACTGGAGGCATTCTTGGGAAAAAGAAGAAAAAAGATGTCGCTATGGTCATTTCAGGATCGTGGCACGGCCCGGGGATTCTCCTACCCACTACACTTAACCTCGACCCCAGCTTCAAACCTATACCCCAACTCCATATAATCCACCCCAATACTACTTCCCACCACTAGAGCCCCAATACTCAATTAGGCTACCCCAATATCATGTCCATCATGCACAGTCTTATACTCAACCCCCTCATCACCCGCAATGGCGTGCCCTAGCTCTACAGAACCCTTACCCACCTCTAAAAACATACCGAAACCATGTTGGTCCAAACTTTTGGGCCAACCCAGAATTTAGGAATTAAAGGTTGCAGCAAAAGAAAACATTCACCCCGCTTGGGGAATTTTATACCAGCCTATTTCAAAGGTTGAGGCAGTTAGATGTTCTGAGGCCAATTGAGTCAAAACTACCAAACCCCACTCCCAAGAACCTGGATTATTCTCTCAGATGTGCGTACTATTCTGATACTCCGGGGCACAACACAGAAAAGTGTTGGCATTTGAAGAATGCCATCCAACAGCTCGTTAATACAAACCAAATTGTGGTCCATAGCCTAGAAGCACCCAGCATCAATCAGAACCCATTGTCAGCCCATGCTGAAACGCACATAATTGAGATAGTGCACAAAGATGGGAAGCCCAAGAAGCCTTCACAATCTGTCATGATGATCCGGTCTAGTGAAAGTAAGTCGGTCAAGGATGCGGTTGTCACAAAAGCAACCTCTTTGATAGCTGAAGGATCGGCGAACAAGTTGAGCATGCCAAATGATAAGCCAGTTGTGGTAGTTGAAAAGAGGTCCCCAAGTGATGTTATAACAAAGCAAGAAAAGCCAAAGGTGAACGTGTCGGGGGTTGCAAGTAAACTAGTCATAATTGTGGAGGGTGCTTTCACAAACCCTATTATTATCAAACCTGTGACCCAACGGCTGGTAGCTAACACCAAGACTGTCCTATGGAACTATGAGCAAGTGATAGTGACCTATAAGGGGAAGGAAGTGAAAGAGCAAGCTAACGAGGCCCAGGGATTAACTCGTTTGAGGAGATGCTTTGCCCCAAAAGAGTTACGGATATCTAAAACACTCAGAGACAATCCAGTTCTAGTGAAGAAAATGGTCACTGAAGAAGAAACGAATGCGTTTTTCAGAAAAATGAAGACACAAGATTACTCCATCGTAGAGTAGTTGAGAAAGACTCCTGCTGTAGATTTCCCTGTTATCATTGTTAATCCATTCAGATGAGCACCGTCGGACCTTGATGAAGATTCTGAACGAAGCTCATGTCCCCGATAAAATAATAGTGAGCCATTTGGAGAAGATTGCCAATAAGATATTTGAGTCTAACAGGATCACATTCTCGGATGATGATTTGCCTCTGGAGGGTACAGAACACAATCGAGCCCTCTATCTCACAGTGAAATGCGAAGATTCTTTGGTCACAAGGGTGTTAGTTGATAATGGTTCCAGTGGTAACATCTGCCCTCTCTCTACTCTGAACATGTTAAAAGTTTATGATGAGAGGATTCACAAGAACAACATATGCGTCTGAGGTTTTGACGGATGGGGAAAAGACTCTGTTGGTGACATCATGCTCGAGTCGACAATAGAACCAGTTGAATTCACCATGGAGTTCCAGGTACTGGATGTGGCTATTTCTTACAATTTGTTGTTGGGTAGGACTTGAATACATGTTGCCAAGGCGGTTCCGTCTTCTTTACACTAAATAGTGAAGTTCGAACGGGATAGACAAGAAATAGTCGTGCATGACGATGAGAATTTATGTGCTTTCAATGATACCTCTATCCTGTTTATTGAAGCTGAAGAGGATAAGGGGTTGTGGGTCTATCAAGTGTCCGAAACGGTGTCAGTTAAAAAGGTTTCGGGAGGTCCAAAGTTAGATTCTGCAATCGTCATGGTAGCAACCGAGATGTTGAAAAATGGTTTTATGTCGGGCAAGGGTTTGGGTGCATCTCTGCAAGGTACCGTGTAGTTAGTGTCCTTGCGTGAAAATCTGGGCACATTTGGTCTGGGGGTCAAACCTACAGGGGATGATGTGAAGAAGGCTAGAAAGCTAAAAAAGAAGGCATGGTCGCTCTCTAAGCCAGTCCCACATCTCTCCAGGTCTTTCATCAAGGCAGGGGTCGTGAAGCGTCTAGTGACAATAGTTCCAAAGCTTGTGGTTGATTTTTATAAGGAATTGGTTAAAAGGTTCCACAGTCTATTTAATGAGGTGAATATGGTAGAAACTGGGGAAGGTTCCAGCAAAGCGAATTTGCAGCTTTTCGGGCCAAAAGTGAAGCTTAACAATTGGGATGCCACTTATCTCCCTACCTGGAAGGAGTTTTGGTAGTTTTCTTTGTTTTCCTTTTAGTTATCTGGATTATTCCAGGGTTGTAATTCAGATTTTTATTTTTCGTCTATTTTGATGTACAAACCCTTCTATCCTTTATTTTTAATGAAATGCAATTTCCCTTTTCCATTACTCCTGATAGTAATATTTTCTTTTCTTTCTTTGTACAGTTCTTTTTATGTTGGTTTCAATGACATGACATGCATGAGGAATCTTCGGCCAAGTTTTAAAAGCCAATCTAACTCTGAAATAATAATCCAAGAAATAGAGTGTGATGATGAAATAGAATATGATGAAGATGAAGCACTTTAGGAAATTAGTAAAGAGCTAAGTCATTTCGAAGAGAAACCCAAGCCTAATTTGAATAAAACTAAAACAATCAATTTAGGGGATCCAGATAATATCAAGGAAACCAAGATAAGCGTGCACTTGGAACCACAAATCAGGGAGGAAATAATCAAAGCACTGTTGGAATATAAGGACATTTTTGCATGGTCATATGACGACATGCCAGGTCTAAGTACTGACTTGGTGGTCCATAAATTGCCCACTGACCTAGCATTCCCTCCCATCAAGAAGAAGTTAAGAAAGTTCAAAACTGACATGAGTGTTAAGATTAAAGAAGAAATCACAAAGCAGTTGGATGCAAAGGTCATTCGAGTCACGGGATACCCCACTTGGTTAGCTAATGTTGTGACAGTGCCAAAGAAGGACGGCAAGACCAGGGTAAGCGTTGATTACCGCGATCTCAAGAAAGCAAGTCCAAAGGATAATTTTCCATTGCCAAATATCCACATTTTGATTGACAACTGTGACAAGCATGAGATCGGTTCTTTTGTGGATTTCTATGCGGGGTACCACCAGATCTTGATGGATGAGGAGGATGTAGAAAAGACAGCATTCATCACACTATGGTGTACTTATTACTACTGGGTAATGCCATTTGGTTTGAAAAATGCTGGAGCAACTTACATGAGGGCAATTACTATTGTGTTCTATGACATGATACACAATGAGATTGAGGTTTATGTGGAATATGTGATCGTAAAGTCAAGAAACAGGCCGACCATGTCATAGATTTGAGGAAGTTTTTTCCAAAGGCTCTGTAGGTACAATCTTAAGCTCAACCCTGCCAAGTGTGCATTTGGTGTTCCATTCGGAAAACTATTGGGATTCATAGTTAGTCGTCAAGGCATTGAGTTGGACCCGTCAAAGATCAAAGCTATCACATAATTGCCACCTCCAAGGAACAATACTGAGGTGATGAGTCTGCTCAGGCATTTAAACTACATCAGCAGGTTTATTGCTCAACTCACAACAACTTGTGAGCCCATTTTTAAGTTACTGAAGAAGGATGCTATGGTCAAATGAACCGATGAGTGCCAGGAGATATTTGATAAGATCAATGGGTACATGTCTAACCCACCTATGTTGGTCCCACCAGAACCCGGGAGGCCTTTAATTCTTTATTTGACAGTCTTGGACAATTCGTTTAGTTGTGTATTGGGTCAACATGACATCACTGGTAGGAAAGAGCAAGCCATCTATTATCTCCGCAAGAAGTTCACATCCTATGAGGTTAAGTACACTCCCCTGGAAAGGACATATTGCGCTTTGACTTGGGTGGCACATAAGTTGAAGTACTATTTGTCGTCATACACTACTTACCTCATTTCTTGCCTGGATCCTCTAAAGTATATCTTTCAGAAGCCTATGACCACATGAAGACTTGCGAAGTGACAGATTTTGTTCACAGAGTTTGACATTGTCTATGTGACTCGGACCGCGATGAAAGCCCAAGCATTGGCCGAGAACCCGGTTGATGAAGAGTATGAACCATTGAGAACTTATTTTCCCGATGAAGAAGTGATGCATATTTACGAGGTGGAGCAGGTTGAAAAACTAGGTTGGAAACTCTTATTTGATGGAGCCGCTAACATGAAAGGCTACGAGATAGGGGTTGTGCTTATTTCCGAAATAGGGCATCACTACCCTGTTTCGGCCCAGCTTCGTTTCTATTGTTCTAATAGCATGGCCGAATATGAGGCATGCATTCTAGGTTTAAGGTTAGCAGTAGATATGGGAGTCCAGGAAGTCTTGGTCTTGGGAGACTCGTATGTTTTGGTGCACCAAATTCAAAGATAATGGGAGACACGGGATTGAAGCTCATACCGTATCGGCAATGTTTGCATGATCTTTATCAATGTTTTCGATCAATACAATTCAGGCATATCCCAAGGATCCATAATGAGTTGGCTAGCTTGGCGTCAATGTTACACCATCCGGACAAACCTTATGTTGACCCGCTGCACATTCAAGTTCGTGATCAGCATGCCTATTTTAATGTGGTTGAGGAAGAACTTGATAGTAAACCATGGTTCCATGATATCAAGGAATACATTAGGAATGGGGGTATATCCGGTAAGCCACAGGTGATCAAAAGAGAACAATTCGGCATTTGCCTAGTGGATTTTTCTTGAGCGGGGGAATTTTGTGCAAAAGAACTCCAGATCTTGGGCTATTGAGGTGCATAGATGCTAAACAAGCCACGACTATCATGACAGAAGTGCATTCCGGTGTTTGGGGGCCAGATATGAGTGGGTATGTTTCGACAAAGAACATTCTTCGAGCAGAGTATTATTGGCTCACCATGGAACGAGATTGCATTAGCTTTGTGTGCAAGTGTCATCAATGTCAGGTACACGAAGAATTGATTCATTCTCTGCAATCTGAGTTGCATACAATGTCCGCACTGTGGCCCTTTGTTGCTTGGGGCATGGACGTAATTGGACCAATTGAGCCCGCAGCATCAAACAGGCACAGGTTCATTCTGGTGGCCATCGATTATTTCATTAAATGGGTCGAACTAAGACTTTCAAATCTGTGACCAAGAAGGCAGTGGTAGATTTTGTTCATTCAAACTTCATTTGTCGTTTCGGAATCCCAAAGGTGATCATCACAGATAATGGTGCTAATCTTAATAGTCATTTGATGAAAGAAGTATGTCAACAATTTAAGATTACGCATCGAAATTCCACCCTGTACCGCCCCAAGGCGAATGGAGCAGTCGAGACAACCAACAAGAACATAAAGAAGATACTTCGGAAAATGGTGCAAGGTTCCATGCAATGGCATGAAAAGTTGCCCTTTGCTTTGTTGGGTTATCGCACTACTATTTGCATTTCAATATGTGCAACTCCTTATTTGTTGGTATATGGTACTGAAGCAGTGATACCCGCGGAAGTCGAAATTCCATCTCTTCAGATTATTGGTAAAGCCGAAATTGATGATGATGAGTGGGTCAAAACCTGTTTAGAGCAATTAAGTCTGATTGACGAGAAAAGACTGGCAGCAGTGTGTCCTGACCAGTTGTATCCAAAGATAATGGCAAGAGCATACAACAAGAAGGTGCATCCCCGGAAATTTAAAGTGGGTCAGCAAGTATTGAAACGCATCCTTCTAATTGGCAGGGGCCGTTCATTTTAACGAGAGTGTTGTCCAATGGTGCTTTGTATTTAATAGTTATAGAAGGCAAATGTATAGATATGGCTATCAATTCTGATGCGGTCAAAAGATATTATGTATGATTTCTTTGGTTTGTCTAATAGTTGTTTGTACTTGGAATGTTTTGAAGATTGGAATGACGAAGGCATTTTATTCTGCTATCTAAACACTTTATCCATTGTTACCCCTTTGAGCCTTATTTATTTTCTTTCATACTCTCTTTTGGAATCAGTAGCAAAGTTCATAAACACGGACACAAAAGGTAAATTAAGAGGAAAAAAAGGAAAAGAGAAGAGAAAAAGAGAAAGAAAGGAATGGAAAAGAGTGAAAAAAAAGAAGAAAAGAAAAAAAAGAAATAAAAAGAAAAAGAAAGAAGTAACAACAACAAAGGAATTCCTATGACATGAACTGCGTCCGACCTGATTCCTTTTAAGGATACGTAGGCAGCCTCATGGTTCGGTCACATCAACATAAAAATTCAAAAGTCCCCAGGCAAAGAAACTGGGGCAGAAGTTGTGGCTTTATAAAAGATCTGATTCCAAAAGTTGTAATTTTGAACTCATTCAAGTTGTTTTGAGCCTTTAATGATATCCTATCGTTCTAACCCTATCCAAAAGCCTACATTGCGGTCCAAAGAAGGACCTTCCAATCAATCTTTGAGAATGTCAAGTCGAGCGAGATAGAGGTATGATTCGCATTAGGGGCAACACTTCATTATGCACAAGGAAAATGAATAAATGAGAGAGTCCAATTAGTGCAAACCCTTACGGGCACCATAGGTCAACGGAAAGATGAAAGAAATTAAAATGAGAGAGTCCTATTGGTGAAAACCCTCACGGGCACCGTAAGGTGATGGAAAGATGAGAGAAATCAAATGAGAGAGTATTATTGGTGAAAACCTTCACGGGCACCGTAAGGCGACAATGAGTTGAGAGATGAACAAATGAGAGAGGTTTGTTGGTGAAAACCTTTTAGGGCAACGCAAGCCGAACATGGTTGGTGACTTTGCAGAGAGATTGGGTCATGGAAACCCCGGGGCATAAAGTATGAAAGCTGAAAGGTGATTGGTTGAACGGGCTGGGCTGATTAATCTGAAAGGCATGTTATGATCATTGGTGCCAGCTGCCTTACTCAGATAAGTCTCTTTCCTTTTCTCCCCAAACAGTCATCCTGTTTCAAGTTTTCTTATTTATTTCAAACTCTCGAAGTCATTGCATTTAATTTCTTTTGGGTTTATTTCTCTAAGGCTTTTCAAATTTTAGCCTTGTTTAAGCAATTAAGAAAGGATTTTAAAGCTTACTACAAACTTTCAAACTGCATAAAGCAAAGTGCGGCCAAAGCATACCAGAAATAACATGATGTAAAGTGAAAAATAAGGTGTTAATGAAAGTTCAAGTGGTCGAGTGGTTTGTGAATTTTGTGGAAGATACAGAGGTTCAAATTGGAAGGACAGAAATGTAAAATAGCGGGTTGAGTGCAGGCCACTCGGGTCATTCAGGTTCTTGTTGGTTGAAATTTAGTCAAAAAGTCAAACGATTCTTGGCCAGTTCAAGGCAGCCAGTCAAAATAAAGCACGGCAGTGAAAGGGCCACCTTCAGCAAGAATGTCGCAAGCTAACCACCACAATTTAAAACTGATAAAATTTTCTTTGATTGAAACAGGGGCAGAAAATTTTGTTTGTTCCGGAGGAACCCTCCGTGAGGAACGCATGTACCAGACAGGTTTGACCGTAAATCTACAGGACCCTCCTGGATAATGGGATTTAGTTTAAAAGTTTCAGGGCCCTCCTGGATAATGGAATTCAATTTTTAAAGGTTCTCAGGACCTTCCTGGATAATGGGACTTAGTTAAATTTAAAGACCTTCATAAATAATAAGATTGAGCATAAGTTCTACCTTTAGGAAATATAATTTAGCTTTAAAATTTCACTCTTAAGATGAGATTTAATTTGAAATTTTTAGGACCCTCCTGGAAAATGGGATTTAGCTTTTAAATTCTTAGAGATTTTAGGTAACATGATTCGATTAACACTCACAGATGTGCCCAGATACCAAACTGGGGAAGAAAAGTTTCTTTATTTTGTCTATTTTGTTGTAATCAGGTGCCCACCTTGAGAACAATGGAATATAGTTTAAGTTTTGGCAATCAGGCGCCCACCTGGAGAACAAGGGAATACAGTTTAAGTTTTCGGCAATCAAGCGCCCACCTGGAGAACAAGGGAATACAGATCAAGTTTTTGGCAATCAGGCGCCCACTTGGAGAACAAGGGAATACAGTTCAAGTTTTGGGCAATCAGGCACCCACCTGGAGAACAAGGGAATACAATTCAAGTTTTGGTAATCAGACGCCCACCTAGAGAACAAGGGAATACAGTTCAAGTTTTCAGCAATCAGGCGCCCACCTGGAGAACAAGGGAATACAATTAAAGTTTTGGTAACCAGGCACCCACCTGGAGAACAAGGGAATGCAGTTAAAGTTTTGGTAATCAGGCGCCCACCTGGAGAACTAGGGAATACATTTCAAGTTTTTGGCAATCAGGAGCCCACCTGGAGAAAAAGGGAATACGATTAAAGTTTTGGTAATCATGCACCCACCTGGAGAACAAGGGAATACAGTTAAAGTTTTGGCAATCAGGCGCCCACCTGGAGAACAAGGGAATACCGTTCAAGTTTTGGCAATCAGGTGCCCACCTAGAGAATAGGGGAATAAAGTTCAAGTTTTGGCAATCAGGCGCCCACCTGGAGAACAAGGGAATACAGTTCAAGTTTTGCCAATCAGGCGCACACCAGGAGAACAAGGGAATACAGTCCGAGTTTTTGGCAATCAGGCGCCCACTTAGAGAACAAGGAAATACAGTTCAAGTTTTGGCAATCAAGCTCCCACCTAGAGAATAAGGGAATACAGTTCAATTTGGCAATCAGGCACCCACCTGGAGAATAAGGGAATACAGTTCAAGTTTTGGCAATCAGGCGCCCACCTGGAGAACAATGGAATATAGTTTATGTTTTGGCAATCAGGCGCCCACCTGGAGAACAAGGGAATACAGTTCAAGTTTTGGCAATTAGGCACCCACCTGGAGAACAGGGGAATACAATTTGAGTTTTGGAAATCACGCACCCACCTAGAGAACAAGAGAATACAATTTAAGTTTTGGCAATCAGGTGACCACTTGGAGAACATGGGAATATAGTTAAAGTATTGGTAATCAGGCGCCCACCCGAAGAACAAGGGAATACAGTTCAAGTGTCGGCAATCAGGCACCCACCTGGAAAACAAGGGAACTCATTTCAGAATTCAATTCAAGTTAGCAACAACAGAAAGTCGTCTCGAGAGTGCAGAGCAACAGTTCAAGATGCATAACAGAACTGTAGAAGCAGCAAGACCAAGTTTGAAGACGATAGATAGTATTCTTGTAATTCATAGACCATAGTTTAGCCTAGCTTCTTTTCATTTTGTCTCGGTGTAATAAGGAGTTCAGCAAGCAGTAGCAACAGCGGCAACAGTGAAATCACAACCTCCCGGCAGTTCCAACTACCGAAAATTCCGAACTACAATGACCTGATTCCTTTATAGCCAAGGATATGTAGGCAACCTAGGAAGTAAGGTACGATCAGATCTTTCAAAATTTCTTCCCACGGAGTATTCAAACGGGCAAAAATCGCCCGAATCCGCTCACTTTATCTTTTCCCAAAAACTCTTCGTGTTTCCATGCAAAGAGGGGCAGCTGTGAGCACGTGATTTTTGATGTATGTGAAATACTCCTACAAATTAAAGAAATAAATTCTTTCCGATTATTTTCAATTTTATAGGATTTTGTAGGAAGTTTTATTAATTGTTTGCATTTATCTGTGCATGTTTACTTTCATTAAAATCATAAAAATACAAAAAAATGTCATGCATTGCATTTAGATCTTTGTTTTTATATTTTTAAGACTAATTGTTCTATTAAAAATGAAAATAAAAAAAGGGGCTCATTTTTATATTCTTAGCTTTTAATTTTGGATTATTAATTTTTTTATATTTAGGATCATCTAATTTTTATAAATTTTATAGTTAGATAATTAACTTGATTTTACAATTTAAATTAAAATTCGGAATTTAATTTAGGTTTTTATTTAATTAAAAAATAAAAGAAGAAAACAAAAGGAAGAAGGAAATTGAAAAGGGTGGTCTTTAAATTAAGATGGGCCAAATCTGATGTCAAGCCCAAATTCCACCCTAAAGTTACTCGCCCCAGCCTAAACCTACGCCCCGACCCACCAGTGATACGCCCCACAGCCCCTCATATATAATCCCTCTTATAATATTTCCCTAAAACAAACCCTAAATCCTAAAAGACCTAGAAAGCGGCGCCCCATGTACTGTTCATCTTCTCCCTCGTCCAAACCCAGCACTGACTTGCATGAAACTCAAGCGAGTTCACTCTCACGGGTCTCATCTCTCCACGTCACTCTAATCCTAACGGGTTTCTGACAAAACGAGAATATTCCCTTCGAATTTTCATGATATTTTTGCAGTCAGGAATGATTTGTTGGATGAATGGGAGCCGTGGATGGATGAAAATCAATCCATGCCTTCCATTTGTCCCTAAAATCGTTTAGAACGGATTGGGTTTTCGGATTTTTTGGAGAAGCTTCGAGAATTTTTAGAGGTTTGTATATAAGATAAGAATTTCTTGGCAAAAAGGGGAGAAGATTTTTGGGTCAAAATATCTTAGGGAAATTTAGAAAAGATTTTTTTCTTAGGTTTGAAAAAAAAAGGTTTTCTTCTCTGAGTTTTTTTAAACATACAAAAATATTTGAGTTTTTACTCTGATTTGGGGCTCAAAAAACATGGAGGTTAACTGAGGTTTTGAAGTGCTGGTGAGGTTGAAGTTCATCAATTTGAATCCGTTTCCACTGCTGTATTTTGCTCATTTGTTGTTCGAAGACTAAATCTCTGCGCCAGATTTATTTGTAATACCTTCGAACAAAAATAATTAAAAACTCTCATTCTGGTTCTTTTCTTCATTCCTACTTATTTTTCTTTGGTGTTTGACTTAAAGTATGATGAAAGCTTGAGTGTTAACAGAGGCAGGTGTTTGTCGGTCTCGAATAGAGTTAAACTTTGCGTGAATTTCCTTTCATCAATTTGCCTTGTTTTACTTTTGGTATTTGAATGTATATATGAAACCTGTTCAACTGCAACATGTTTGATCGAGGCTCGATTTGATTGTATGATTATGTGAGTTGGTTAGGCATGTTAGATTACTGTTAGAAGTAGTTTTATTAGTTCCCTGTCAAGTGCAAGGTTTCCATGCTCGTGTTCGTTGATTTGTAACGGCTTAGCAAAATTTGCTTACTTCATAGATTTGGATGAAATCCAATATATACTGTCTTGCTATTATAGTTTTGCCCTTTTCCTCTATGTTTGTTGAGAAAATTCGTTTAGTTAAGACACTTGTAAATCTGTTCCTAGCTGCTAGAATTTGAAGATTTGATTCATGACTGTTGGTTTAGTTTCGAACACACTAGTTCAAGCATGAAAGGCTGAAAACATTGTTTGGGATTCTCTATCTATGGGTGATCGATCATCTTTGACTAAGTAGGAATGAAATTGAAATCTTCAATATTGTGCTAAGGTTGGTAAAAGATAGGAAATGTGTATTTTCCTCCTGTTTGGTCAGTGACAACATTAGTTAATTCCTTTTTAAGTTAATCCCTGCCTATTCAAGTTTAAAAGATCTTTTGTCATTCTCTTTAGTTCTAGATTATTGGTATTTGTTGGGATTGGTTCTTTAATATTCTTGGTCTATTCTCTCTTTAGCTAGATGAATAAGTGTTATAGAAATGGCTCGCTATTTGTACTAGAAAACAGCCTGCGTTCTGCACCCTCTTACTCTTTATATATGTGTGGTGTTTTTGATCGAAAGGACATCACCATGATAGATTATCAGGCTAGTTAATGTGAAGTTATGAGATTTTTAGCTATATTAGCATGTGTTTGTTTAAATTTATTTTATGATGATTGCTGCGAGGTTAGATGGTAAAGGGAAAGGATGATATAAGGGACTATGTGGATTGTTATGGCTCATAAAATTAAAATTTTATAAGCTTCCATTTTAACGCTGATTTGTTCTCAAATTGCTTACTTTCTTTGTGGATTTATATGCAAATAATTTGTGATGCCAATTAGGGAACACAAACTGTTTCATTTCGGTCCTTGTTGAAAATTCATAGCCATGATAGCTTTATTCTTCTTTCATGATTGTCGTTCCTTTTAATAAAATTTATTTCCCTTCCATTATGTTTTTCTCATTTGTTTAATTCTAATTTAATTTCTGAAAGTGGTTGTGCTTTAGGAAAAAATAGTTTGTTTTCCCACGTTAATTTGTAGTTCACGTTGTTTGGTATTCCATTTGTTTAGTCATATAAATTATCACAACTACAGGTATGGTTCTCATGACGTGGTTTTAATACTTAATTAGTTTTAAATATGAATATCCGTAGTTCACTTAGTTGAATATTTTTCTCAAAATTGAGATGTGCCATACAATCACCTAGTTTACGGCCCTCACATCGATATCTTAATTAGTGTAGAAAATGCCTTGAAATCTCGTAGCTTGTTTTAGGCGCGTTAATTAAATAAATTGACAAAGCTACGGGTACGGTTCCCGTGACATAGTTGTGATGCCTAATTTCTAAATCCGGGGGTACATTTATGTGACCCGACCATAATTTAATCTTGCTAATAAAATAAACATGATGTGGATCGTGGGTACGGTTCCCGTGACATGATTCGTAACGTGTAACCAAATAATTAGTTGTATGACAATTAGATTATTAAAAGCGGTTTAAAAGGGTTAAAAATGCACATAAATTTCAAAGATATTTTAAAATCAAATAAATAAGCCAATATTAACAGTTGAGCGACCGTGCTAAAACTACAGAACCCGGGAATGCCTAGCACCTTCTCCCGGGTTAACAGAATTCCTTACCCGAATTTCTGTGTTTTCCGGACTGTAAAACAGAGTCAATCTTTCCTCAATTCAGGATTTAAAATCGGAGACTTGGGACACCATAAATTATCTCAAGTGGCGACTTTGAATTTTAAATAAAATAATCTCGTTTCGATTGTCACTTTAATTGGAAAAAACTCCTATATCCCCTTTCGGGTAGAAAAAGGAGGTGTGACACCCCGGACCTCAACCAAACATCCCAACATATCCCATAACATTATTAAAACTTGTTCCAATCTTCAGAATGCTCAAAACAATATCAAAACACCAAATTCGCATCGGATTCAAGCCTAAGAATTCCAAAATCTTCTAAATTACGCTTTGGATCAAAAAGTCTACCAAACTACGTCCGAATGACCTTAATTTTGCACACACGTCCGAAATGACACAACGAAACTACTGCAACTCCCGGAATCCCATTCCGACCCCTATATCAAAATCTCACCTATCAACCGAAAAACGCCAAAATTTTGATTTCATCAATTCAAGCCTAAATCTACTCCGAACCTCCAAAACACATTCCGATCACACTCCTAAGTCCCAAATAACCTCCCGAAGCTACCCAAACCATCAGAACTCACATCTGAACCCTTTAACACATAAGTCAACATCCGGTTGACTTTTCCAAATTAAGCTTTCTCAAAAGAGACTAAGTGTCTCAAACCTTACCAAAACCTTTCCGAACTCGATCCAACCAACCCGATCACACATAGAACCGATAAACAAAGCAATAAGAAGCAAAAATGGGGGAAACGGAGTGGTAACTCATAAAACGACCGGTCGGGTCGTTACACATGACCAAATGGCATTATATACGCGTATATATGTATGTATATATATGTATATGGGATATTGGAAAGGTTATGGCGTTATATACACACCACTACCTAATCAGCTGGTATACATTGATGATTTTGCCCATAGTGGCCAAGATGATATGATGGGAAGCCCTCAGAGGCTGATGATGTTTTGAAACATGTACCTATGCACGACATGACATTCATACATATATGCATGACAGTATAATTATTTCATGATTTACAAAGTTATCCAGACTTACAGGTAGAGTCATTTACTCTACATTTCCTCTATGTCTATTATGTACTTATTCATGTGCCTTACAAACTTGGCACATTATTCATACTGACGTCCCTTTTGCCTGGGGACGCTGCGTTCATGCCCGCAGGTCCTTGATAGACAGGTCGAGAGTCCTCTAAGTAGGCGATCAGCTCAGCGGAAGATGTTGGTGTACTCCATTTGCTCCGGAGTTACTTATTTGGTCAGTATGATTTAGATGTGTATTGTTTGGTATGTCGGGGCTCTGTCCCGACCTTTATGACAATTATGTATCCTTAGAGGCTTGTAGACAGATTTCATGTACGTAAAAGATTGTATGGCCTTGTCGGCCTATGTTCAGTATACGAGTGGTTATTTTGGTCTTAGAGGCCCATATGTCTTATGTATAAGTTTGTATTACATGTTTTATTCTAACTATTTCACGGCAGCCTCTCCGGCTTAGTTATCTATGATAGTCTGATACAAAAATATATGTTATGTTGGTACTCGGTTGAGTAAGGTACCGTGTGCCCGTCACGGCCCATCGTTTTGGGTTGTGACAAAAGTGGTATCAGAGCAGTTCTCTCCTAGGGAGCCTACAAGTTGTGTCTAGTAGAGTCTTTTTTATGGGTGTATCGTGCACCACACTTATAAGCAGGAGGCTACAGGGCATTTAGGATTGTCACTCTTTCTTCTTACTCTAGATCGTGTGGTAGAGCTCACTTATAAGAATTCAAATTCCGAAGTTCTATTTTATTCGTAATAAGACGGTACCTGCATCCAAAAAGAAGGTTGGAAAGAGAGATAGGTGTGGAAGAGTTGAGTCAGAGGCACTCAATTTTTGCATCATGTTTATGATGGATGAATTGTTTGTGTCATTTGACATTTCCGAAGGATATTGCAAATGTTCTAAAAGATCTCTTTATGAGACACCTAGATAGTGCACTTTAAAATAGTACAGCTAGATATGAGTACTTCAAAGATAGGCACTAGAATCCTTGAAGGGATAAATATTACCTTAGTATAACTCCCGTCCCTAGTAGAGAGAGAATTCTTGGCAACCCGAAGAGCCAATTGATAAATCAAGGGGAGCTAAAAGCAAAGAATGTCATGTTGAAGTTTTCAAAAGAAAGTGATAGGCAGAAGATTAGCAGGGAAATAAGAAGAGAGATAAGGAAGCATTATGAATAAGGGGTGATACATGGATAACAACGGTAGAGTGTTACAGAACCTATAGTCAAATGAAGAAGGAGACGAAAGGTAATGGGCCTTAAGACAACAAAAAAGTATAGGCCATACAGTCATATCCTCATTTCGAGAAATAAGCTCGCGACTCTAACGTGATTAACGTAAGGAAAAGTTAGACCCTAGAGTAATAGAAATTAGTATGGACTTGTGAATAAGATAAACTAAACATGAATAAGGAACTGAGTGATTTGATAATAGTCAGCATCATGAGAGTTTCAGATTGCATTCCGTCAATAATAGAATGGACCACAGAAGAAGATCCATGATGAATTCAGAGAATGGTCATTCAGGGAGACGCTTCCCTAAAGCAAGCTATGTGAGTAGAGTTAAGCTTAAAGGACTGTATTTCTAGTTATACTAAGTGTCATCCTCATGAGTAAGGAATTTTGTTGTCCTTGGTATAGAAGGATTTCCATAAGGCGAGTAAGGGTAATCGATGATATGATGAGACGCCAAAGATGAAGAGGAAAAACATCTATAGGCAGATTGTCATAGCTCTAAGTCTTAGTACTCCCATAAAGTGGGGAATATGGAATGATAAAGGAAGAATGCGATAAACATGAGAAAGGGATGAAATTGCACTTATCCGAATGTTGCATATATTCTATGATTCTAGGACATTATATAAGCACGAAGTAAAAAAAAAGGGAAGTAAGGGCCCTGCCCGGGATGTTATTGATAGATAAGGAGCCAGCACATGAGGTAAGTTAAGACAAGGAAATAACCCAAGAAAGATTACGCAGAATATGGACATGAGAATGGGCCGATGAGTAATTAGTAGTTGATTCAGGAAGAGCCTAGTCATGACTAGACAAGAAGTTACGGACAAATCAGCAGATCATGCAAGATGAATGTAGTAAACCCCAACATAGAGAATTCAGCCTCGTAGTAATGTCATTATAATACTTGAGATATATTCAAATAGGAGTCGGGTAGTTAAAATTACCGCATGAGTGTTATGGGGATAAAAGAACGTGCCACTAGGAAGGCAATCAAAATGTCAGTTCAGAAGCAACCCTACAAGAACAAGGACACGGAGGTAAGCAACTACGGATAATTATAGACAAGGAGGGACATCAAAAGGTCCATAATAAGCTCACAACTTTATGACGGCCAAGGGTTCTCCCTAAGTACTACAACGAAAGACTAGCTGAGGAAATAAGAAAGAAGGCTTCAACTTAAGCACAATGACCTAAAGAGGAAATGGTCGTGTAACAACAGTCTCACAACAACATTCTAAGCACTCCAAAGGGAAGTGGCACCTACCGTGGCTAATGAACGGGAAGTAAAATTAAAAGTAATATTCGAGATCATATGAGTTGCACAGAAACTCTGGCATGTGTGGTGTTGATACCCAATTTTTCCCTAAGTATTTTTTACACTCAAAATACTTTCAAAATAACATATATGTGCATACATAAGCATGCCCAAGTGTTTTGGTATTTTTCCCAAATTTCTAAAGACTTTCAAAACCAATTTATTGTCTATTTTAGCAGTGCAAAATTCAATAATTATTCCTGAAATTATCATTTTGGGTGAATAATGTATTTATTTCTCATATTTACACCAAAATATAATTAAGGTGATTTTTTGCATATTTTTACAAATTTATTTGATATTTAAAAGCTAAATTGCATGTAATTGCAATTATAGCCTATTTTACAATTAACAGCATTTCATCATTATTAAATTATTTTCAGTATTTTTAAATTAATACTTATACCTTATTAATTAGTTCAATACTTTTAATCTGTTTTAAAAATCTTTTTAATTATCTTATATAAAATTAAAAGGGAAGAAATGGCTGTTTAACATTTAGCCTCATTTATTTCAATTACAGCCCCTTTTATATTTCAATTTTAACCACCATTTGACCCAATCCCAACCCCAATCGGACCGGACCACATTTTAACCTGACTCAACCCATAACTCAATCTAAATGACCCTACTTGATTCCCACTCACCCTTCCAAATCTGGACCGTTGATCATTCAAGATCAACGACCATAACCCACCCTTCTATAATTAAACCAAATGACCTACCCTAATTCCTTCATTTTCCACCTGACCCGCTGCCTTTGAATCCCAAACGCTCTCAGATTATCTCATAGATCTTCGGAACCCTAGCCTCCTCCCACCTTGTTCCACCGTGTTTTCGCCGGAGTCCATGGCTTCTCAGGCCATGAACAGCCTATACTCACCTCCTCCGGCTCTTGCATGCCTGATGCTCGAAGGTTCGAGTCCAGACCTCGAAGGTTTTCACTCAGACCTTCACCGATTCGAAGATTCCGACCATCTCCGGCCATGCTTCGGCATATTCAAGACTCAGGAGACTGATTCTTGACCTTTCCGACTCAAGATCGGACCTGTTTCCAAACCTTTCTCATTTCTAGGGTTTCTCTGAAACCCTAAGTTATTTGAGGTTCTTTCTCTGTTTGTTTGCTTAGATCTATACTGTATCTATGCTTTATTTGACATTTTAAAAGGATTTCCCCAGATTTTCTATTTAAAATCGTTTACCTTCGATTTAGGGTTTCTGAAAGGTTTTCAAAAGAGCATCTTTCTGATTCTTTCTGTTCTTTCTTTATGTGTGTTTGTCTGTGTTAGGCTCGTATGACCTCTTTTACTACGTATGTACTGCTCTTCCACTTTCTTTTTCTACTATACACGTTACTCCAGTACTCACATGTTAATCTGTGTTATGTTTTCCTTACTCTTTTACTATATATGATTACCGCTGAGTTCTTTGATTTTTCCTTTACTGAACTCTGTGCGTGTTCTTGCTAAGCATGTTTCATCTACTTTTGTTTAAGTTCGTATCCTCTCTTCTCTTCTGAACTTGCTTAAGCCCCGACTTTTCTAAAACATGTTCTTTTATGCTCTTAAATCGGCTTTCTTGCTTTGTGTTTCAAACCTTCTATCATCCCTATTTCAATGACTTGCTTTCTCACTTTCATGTCGGATTCAATTTTGAAACCCTAGGATTCGGGGGTTTCCTTTGACGATTTTGATTTTTTGTGTTCGAGTTGAGGCTCCACTTTGGGACCCTGAACTCTCAGACTCGCTATGAGTCTGCAAATTGAACCTGCATATCGTTGCTTATGATTCTGGACTTCTCTTCAATTAAACCCTCTTCTAAATAATTTGACAGCCTCTTCTTGATTCACATATTTGTGTGCTTTATATATGAGAACTCTGATTTCAAAGGTTTTTACTAACTCATTGATTGATTCTCAAATCCTCTAATGGGGTTTGATTGATTGTCACTGATTTTCTTTGATTGAACCTCCTTTACTTTTTCTTGACTTGGTTCATTCGAATTGAGCTTGTAATTCTGATTTCTTGGCTATTAATTGATTTTCTTTCCTTAAATGTTACATCCATGTACTGTCAAGACCCTGTCCTTAAATAGCCTTTATGTATTTACCCCTTTTGTGCTATTTTGAAAAGGCTTTAAATTAAAAAACATTCCTTAGTTATCTTCTACCCGTTTGAGATCAATTCCCTTAACTGAAGGGAAATTCTATATGATTGATGGTAAACTATTTTCTTACCTTTCTTACTTGCTTCTCTGCACTATAAAAGGGGCCACCCTTCCACATTTTTGACACAGACACACACTGAAATACACACGAACAAAAACACTTTCTGGCAATACTGTTTTAAATTCGGCTTTGCTTGAGATCTTTTGGAACTACTGTTTACAACTTGGTTCTCTCAAGGCTACTTTTGCTTACTTATTGTCTTTGAAACTGGTATGTCCTTTGTTTAAATATTCTGCCTCACCCCCTATGTGTTTACTTCACACCTTCAGACTGTTGTTTACTCTACTGCATATGTTCAGTAATTTGTGTTAACTATTTTTCTTCCTTGCTTCTATTTCTGTTATGAATCTTCTACCCCTATCCCCTTCTATGTGCCGAGTTAAGTTCTTGGCCTGACAGTATTCTAATTACTGTCCATGCCTTGGCTTGATCCACAATGGATCCTAACTCTCAATGCTTGACCAACAAGCTGGTCAGGGGTGTGCCAACATCCCGATTGCTGGGCATGACCACTAGCTTGCCCTGTCTCTCTTTGATTCCCTTCCCCCCCTTGTGAACTTACACATATTCCTAGAATCTTAAGTTTTGCCCCTCTCTCTTGAGCCTTGCTTTGGGACCTTGAGTTCCCTCTGAACTTGGACATATGAGAGCTGGCATTTCCACACTGCACTATAATCTAAATCCGCAATATATTTGGGGTGTAAGCACTGCCTGGAGTTCCTGAAACTCCTTGGATCTCTGAAACACCCCAGATAAGAGAAGGCTTTGGAAATCTGGATTTCGGAAGTGGTTCAATTTCATATTGTTAGACACTAAGTTTGAATTAGGCTGCTCGGATGTAGCTGATGATTTCTGATGTACTTCTAATTTCTGTCTTGTTTTTATTGGCCTGTAATAATTTGTATAAACTCATGGGGATTTAGAGAAAAGGGAGGGGGTTACTTTATGCACAAAGGGTAGATATCATGCCTATAGGATTTAATTTTTGATCTATGCAATCTCACAAGTAGAAACCATGCTTATACGATCTAACTTTCGGATTTCTACAACTATGCATATAGATACCATGCCTATAGGGATTTGCATTTCTGCATTGATAATGACATTAGGCAAATCGTTAGGTTTAACGATAAGCCAGCATATAGATATCATGTTTGTAAGGCTATTAGCGTTTGAAAGGTATTAAAATCAGTAACTTGTAGAGATCATGCCTATAGGAACTTCAAATCAGAATTGTTTCACTCATCTAAAGCAGTACTGGCCCTTTTTGCTAAAACAAGCGACTTTTTGCACGTTTTTTGAAACCTTAAAACTTTTCTTGCAACCGAACCAGTGCATCTTTTTCCTTTTTGATAAATATTCTCAAATCAGTGCATATTTTCTGGAAACTTACCGCTTTTCCTGATAATTTGACAAACATTTTTCAAATCAATCTGAATTCACTTCATTATACTTATCTGATAAACCTTTTGAATCAGTCTGCAATTCAGTTCTTTTGTTAAAACTCGGCAATTCTTTTTCTTAAACAAGTATGTTTTCTAAAACTCGTTTTAAACCATTTTCTTTGTATTAAGTCTGCAATCTTTTCTGAAACTTATCTTATTCTGCAACTCCTTTACAATCAGTAGTTCTGTCCCACATTTAAGGTAAATTTGACTAATTAAAGTGGTTCAGTCTTTGATGACTGCATTCGAGTAAGCCTCATGCGGACTTCTTGTCTAAAAATATAAGTTAAATTAGTCCGTTTATCGCTTTAATTTTAAAGACCAAACCAGTACATGCGAGACAAGCTAAACTCTATGGCTTATCTGATTTAAGAAGGTTTACTTGAGCCTTACTTGCTTATCTGCCTCTACTTTTACTTGTATTATGTGTTTTGATTGACGCCTTAGCATTTTGTCCTTTGAAACTCTCAAAAGGCCCTAAATCCCTTTCCCTTTAGGATTAGTAGTCCTAAATACCTCTGGGACTGATAGGATTGGGACGGGTACTAGCATGCAATAAGTAACGAAACTCTCTGCGCTTTAATACCTTAACCGGGTGGGAAGGGTAGAATATGGATATGATGACCGGTGCGCTAATATCACGTGCGACCCCTCTTCCGAGGAGTGATTGCTGGATATTGCATTGAAGTGATCCATATTAATTATAAACCTAGGACCCCCCCTCCCTTTATGTTCTTTCATCTCTTCGTGTAAAACTATTCAAATCTTTTTTTCATAAATTTTTTGCCCTCTCTACTTACCTTCGAAAGTTTTCAACCTAATTGCAATGTTATATGCGAGTCCTTATTTGAGCCTTGATTGTTTACTTGTAAAGTCACAATTGCAATATGGCCGAGACCACACTAGTTGATCTTGAGGGGTGCCTAACACCTTCCCCTCGAGATAATTTCTAGCCCTTACCCGAACTTTGGTTTTCCAACTCAAACGCTTCTAAAAAAGTGTCCTAATACACTATAATTATTAGGTGGCGACTCTTCAAATTCTGAAACCGAATTCTCGAAAGGGAATAGAGTTGTCCTTCCCAATGTCGTATACCCGATTTCTGACCCCATGGTTAGAGAAAAAGGGGGCGTCGACAGCATGGCGACTCTGCTGGGGAGATCTTTTTTAGGCTTTTACCATTGCATATTGCTTGTGACTTTACTATCTCATTAATTGCTTTATTTACTGTCTTTTATTCTTTCACTACGAAACTGACTTGGCTCTTCATGTCTTTTCTTTCCTTTAGTTTCTTTCCTTTGCTGCTTTATTTCAATACTGTTGTAATTACTACAATTATTGTAATCATTTATCTTATGAACGTGAAAATACATGTCAATTTGTTTCATTCTTGTAAACTGCATCTTCAACATCATATTCCATTCGTGCCAAACAAATACCATAGCAACGCTTATAATGAGTGGTTGCGTTCTTCCAATATTATCACCCTTTAAGTGCGGCAAAGGCGTATTTGCGGTAAAACCTGTCGATCAGCGGTGCAGTCGACGGTTTCGTGCCTTTCCCTCTTGAGTTGTCTGCTCAAGGGTACCTATCTAATACCCCGATAGAAACCTTACTCTGTCTAACTGTGCATGCATCATGGTCAAACCTAGCCAAGTCAGTTATGTTGTCCACATAATGACTCATTAAGATAGCCTTGTCCAAAGTCCATCGGGTTTCCCTGAAACCCAAACGAACACCTACATGTTCTGTGCATTTATTTGGAGAACTAAATGCTTTTTATGCTAATTATTGGTTTAAATAGTCGAGTCTGGTGGGGTAAGGGTCTAACACTCTGCTTTGCAGAAAATGAGGCACGAAGTCCCCAGATTTGGCATGGTAACCAACATTCATCCAAGGCTGCTAAATTGGTGGGAAGATCTCCACTCCAGTGATCAGACACTCGTCCGAAAATACTTAGGGAATCTGCCTTCTCTTCTAGAAATCCAGCCTGACAACAAAATCATAGAGGCTGCAACTCTATTCTGGGATAGTGACAAGTCCATGTTCCGCTTCGGGGACCTTGAAATGACTCCTTTGCTCGAAGAAATAGGAGGCTTAGATGGTATTCCTTGGGAGACTCCGGGTTTGCTTATGCCAGAGAATCGCAAGGGTAGGGGTTTCCTTAAGATGATGGGACTGAAGAAAAACCCAGACTTGACCTGTTTGAAAGACTCCTACATCCCATTCGACTATCTGTACGAGAGGTACGGCCATAACAAGTCATACCGCACCTACTCAGATGAATTTGCCCTCACCTCACTGGGGCATATTCACAAAAGGGTCTTCGTATTCATGTTTTTTTTCCTGGGGATGATAGTGTTCCCTATGAAGAAGTCTAAGATCCACACCAGACTGGCCATGGTAACCAAGACTCTGATGGAAGAAATTGGCGGACAACCTTTCTGTATAGTGCCAATGATTGTTGCTGAGATATACCGGGCTCTGGACAACTGTCAGCGAAAGGCCAGTCATTTTGAGGGATGCAATTTATTACTTCAGCTTTGGCTCATGGAGCACCTCCAGAAAGGAGAATACCGACAAAAGATCTTACGAAGAGACTGGGATAATCATATTTCCTTCCACCAGCCAAGGCGTATGAATTATATGCCTAACATGTTCGCTCAGCCAGAGGACGCTGGAAGATGGGTGGAGCTATTGGAGAATCTAAAAGAAGACCAGGTACAGTGGATGGTCGAATGGTTCCCTATGGAAGAATTCATTGTTCGATCCCGAGACGCACCATTTCTCATACTCATTGGTCTACGAGGAACTTATCCCTACGTTCCCCTCCGAGCCATGAGGCAGGCTGGAAGAAAGCAAATTATACCAAGGGTCGACAAAATGAGTCACTTTAGGGCTGATTTCCAGGACGATGATAGCCCTCACAAATGCCAAGCTCAACACATGTGGCATTGCAAGCTCGTTTTGGGGAAAGAATCTATTGAGCCAGACATGTATCACGCTGGTTGCGTGCCGCACTATTTGGGTTGGTTGGAAGATAATCACAATGGTATGGGTCAGCCAGAGTTCATTCACGGACACAGAATCATCGACGAAAAAGTTGAAGCACGGGTTAAGTACAATCAACTGCGCAAGAGAATTCGAGAGTGTGAAAGTGAGCATCGGAAAATACAAGAAGCCCATCAGAAGTTGATCGAGGAATGGAAGGATATGGATGTCAGCGCCAACAAGCGACTAGAGTATTTGGAGCAGGGTCTAGTGGAGCTAGAAGGAAAGTTCTTCAAGAGGATTGAAGATTGTCGAAACGCTGAAGGGAATGCAGGCAGACATTTGGCCCAAGCTTATCTGCTGTTAGGACTGCGCGAGCTGGTGAAGCTGTTCAAGGGGGATAAAGATACCGAATCTGGGGAAGGTCCTTCTGGGACCAAGTAGTTATGAGTCTTTTATTTTGCTTTTAATGATGTAATAAGGCCAATGGACACTAGTGACATTTTATTATTTAGTGTCGTTTTGGATTCGTCTTATTTTTATCAATAAAATGAGGCATTTAGCATTATAAGTTCTCCAAGTTAATTTGTCGCTAAGCCTACCTCGGGCACAACGAAGCACCCAAATTATGACGTGATTTATATTCTTGCACAATGTGTTTAAATATTGCAACATTTTCTTCTCATAACCTGCACTAACTTGTTACCTTTTTGTTTTTTATTTTATTTTTTATTCTCCTCCCCAAAGGTTAGTTCGTGCATTCTGGCACCATCATCATACAGTACGAGATCCAAGGGCCTTCCACCTCTTCCTCCTCCGAGTCCTATCCGGAACAGGAACAAAGGTAGAATGGGAGATTCAAGCGCCAGAAAGGAAATTGAAAGAATTGAGATTCCTTAAGGTACCCCGGTTGCTAAGGAAACTGCTGCCCAACTTGACTAGAAACTGTTGAAGTTCCAAGAAGAACTGGATCAAGTTCGGAACTTGGCAAATTTATCATTCACTCTCACCGCTCCTGATGTCAACTTTCCAAATGCTCAAAATCTCACACCTCCACAGAACACCCCACAACCACAGATGCAACCCACTCATGCTCAACACTGCAACACATGCCGCACCCCACTACTCATTCCTGAACCACTGAACACCACAAACGACCACCCCCACAACACTCCCATCTACGTAGATATCATACCCCACTACACTCAACCAATCTCAAGTGCACCTGAGTCTGATGGCAATGACTCTCTTATCAGAAACTTGGCAGCAGAACTCAAGAAGTTTACTAGCCGAGTCCAGGGCATGGAAGGAAACAAAGGCATAGAGGGGCTGAATTATGAGGACCTCTCCATTCAGCCAGATGTTGAACTTCCGGAGGGATACAAACCTCCCAAGTTCGAAATGTTCGATGGTACGGGAGATCCCAGAGTCCATTTGAGGACATATTATGATAAGCTGGTCGGAGTCGGAAGGAATGAGAAAATCCGTATGAAACTCTTCATGAGAAGCATTTTGCATAAGGCTACCTTTCTGCCTTCCGAGACTAAGCATTGTCTCCATCCTGCATTTCTCTGCATTTTGCATAAGGCTACCTTTCTGCCTTTCGAGACTAAGCTCTTCCTCCATCTGCATTTTGCATAAGGCTACCTTTCTGCCTTCCGAGACTAAGCATTGTCTTCATCTGCATTTTGCATAAGGCTACCTTTCTGCCTTCCGAGACTAAGCATTGTCTCCATCTGCATTTCTCTGCATTGCATAAGGCTACCTTTCTGCCTTCTAAGACTAAGCATTGTCTCCCTCCTGCATTTCTCTGCATTGCATAAGGCCACCTTTCTGCCTTCCGAGACTAAGCCCTGTCTCCATCTGCATTTTGCATAAGGCTACCTTTCTGCCTTCCGAGGTTAAGCTCTACCTCCATCTGCATTTCCTGCATTGCATAAGGCTACCTTTCTGCCTTTCGAGACTAAGCTTTGTCTCCATCTGCATTTTGCATAAGGCTACCTTTCTGCCTTCCGAGGTTAAGCTCTACCTCCATCTGCATTTCCTGCATTGCACAAGGCTACCTTTCTGCCTTCCGAGACTAAGCTCTGTCTCCATCCTGCATGGCTGAAATATCGCCATTTTATTTTCTTGCATCGGCTGAAAGATCGCCACCTCATCTCTCTCGCATGGCTGAAATATCGCCACCTTTTACGTCTCGCATCGGCTGAAATATCGCCAAGTCCTACATTTCATGGGCTGAAAGATTGCCACCTTCTGCATTTCATGGGCTGAAAGATCGCCAAATTTTCCAAAGGCGTCATTGTTCGGAGGTACCATTTGCATAGCTAGAGAACGCCATGCCATGGCCTGAGGACCCCTATTTTACCTTTTGCATATCATTATTCAAAAGCATCATGGTTCAGAGGCATCATTATCATAGCCCGAGAACATCATTTCATCGCCTGCGAATCCTTTATTATATGCTTCATGGCCCAGGATGTCATGGTTTGAGGACGTCATCCTAACCGTCCAAAGACAACATTCATGGTCTGATGGGAACTTGCATCACGTTTAAATTTATGCACAATGTATGTTGGTATTATTCATTTGCAGGTACACCGTCTATCAACAGCCGCCTCAGCAGGAGCGATCCCGCTCCAGTTCTCGCAGTCTATCAGACTTCAACCAAACATCATGTCTGTTCTTTCAAAATCTCCATCGGCATATCCCGTCAATGGATCCTGAACTACACGTGGCCTGATTCCTATAAGACCAGGGATATGTAGGCAGCTCAGGAACCAGAGCTCGGTCAAAACGTTTCAAATCGTTTCTTTTCGGGCAAAATTGGCCATCATATCTTTACCCGACAACTCTTTCATCCTTTCCGGGTAAAGAGGGGCAGGTGTTAATACCAAAGCTTTTCCTAAGTATTTTTTACACTCAAAATACTTTCAAAATAACATATATGTGCATACATAAGCTTGCCCAAGTGTTTTGGTATTTTTCCCAAATTTCTAAAGACTTTCAAAACCAATTTATTGTCTCTTTTAGCAGTGCAAAATTCAATAATTATTCCCAAAATTATTATTTTGGTGAATAATTTATTTATTTCTCATATTTACACCAAAATATAATTAAGGTAATTTTTTGCATATTTTTACAAATTTATTTGATATTTAAAAGCTAAATTGCATGTAATTGCAATTATAGCCTATTTTACAATTAACAGCATTTCATTATTATTAAATTATTTCCAGTAGTTTTAAATTAATAATTATACTTTATTAATTAGTTGAATGCTTTTAATATATTTTAAAAATCTTTTTAATTATTTTATATAAAATAAAAAGGGAAGAAATGGCCGTTTAACATATAGCCTCATTTATTTCAATTACAGCCCCTTTTATATTTCAATTTTAACCACCATTTGACCCAATCCCAACCCCAACCGGAATGGCCCACTTTTTAACCTGACCCAACCCATAACCCAATCTAAATGACCCTACCTGATTCCTACCTACCCTTCCAAATCTAGACCGTTGATCATTCAAGATCAACGGCCATAACCCACCCTTCCATAATTAAACCAAACGACCTACCCTAATTCCTTCATTTTCCACCTGACCCGCCGCCTTTGAATCCCAAACGCTCTAAGATTCTCTCAAGGCTCTTCGGAACCCTAGCCTCCTCCCACCTTGTTCCACCGTGGTTTCGCTGGAGTCCATGGTTCTTAGGCCATGAACAGCCTATACTCACCTCCTCCGGCTCTTGCATGCCTGATGCTCGAAGGTTCGAGGCCAGACCTCGAAGTTCTTCACTCAGACCTTCACCGATTCGAAGATTCCGGCCATCTCCGGCCATGCTCCGGCATATTCAAGACTCAGGAGACTGATTCTTGACCTTTCCGACTCAAGATCGGACCTGTTTCCAAGCCTTTCTCATTTCTAGGGTTTCTCTAAATCCCTAAGTTATTCAAGGTTCTTTCTCTGTTTGTTTGCTTAGATCTATGCTGTATCTATGCTTTATTTGAAATTTTAAAAGGTTTTCCCCAGATTTTCTTTTTAAAATCGTTTACCTTCGATTTAGGGTTTCTGAAAGGTTTTTCAAAAGAGCATCTTTCAGATTCCTTCTATTCTTTCTTTATGTGTGTTTGTCTGTGTTAGGCTCGTATGACCTCTTTTACTACGCATGTACTGTTCTTCCACTTTCTTTTTCTACTATACACGTTACTCCAGTACTCACATGTTAATCCGTGTTATGTTTTCCTTACTCTTTTACTATATATGATTACCATTGAGTTCTTTGATTTTTGCTTTACTGAACTCTGTTTGTGTTATTGCTAAGCATGTTTCATCTACTTTTGTTTAAGTTCGTATCCTCTCTTCTCTTCTGAACTTGCTTAAGCCCTGACTTTTCTAAAACATGTTCTTTTATGCTCTTAAATCGGCTTTCTTACTTTGTGTTTCAAACCTGCTATCATCCATATTTCAATGACTTGCTTTCTCACTTTCATGTCGGATTCAATGTTGAAACCCTAGGATTCGGGGGTTTCCTTTGACGATTTTGATTTTTTATGTTCGAGTTGAGGCTCCACTTTGGGACCCTGAACTCTCAGACTCGCTATCAGTCTGCAAATTGAACCTGCATATCGTTGCTTATGATTCTGGACTTCTCTTCAATTAAACCCTCTTTTAAATAATTTGACAGTCTCTTCTTGATTCACATATTTGTGTGTTTTATATATGAGAACTCTACTTTCAAAGGTTTTTACTAACTCATTGATTGATTCTGAAATCCTCTAAAGGGGTTTGATTGATTGTCACTGATTTTCTCTGATTGAACCTTCTTTACCTTTTCTTGACTTGGTTCATTCAAATTGAGCTTGTAATTCTGATTTCTTGGCTATTAATTGATTTTCTTTCCTTAAATGATACAGCCATGTACTGTCAAGACCCTGTCCTTAAATAGCCTTTATGTATTTACCCCTTTTGTGCTACTTTGAAAAGGCTTTAAATTAAAAAACATTCCTTAGTTATCTTCTACCCGTTTGAGATCAATTCCCTAAACTGAAGGGAAATTCTATGTGATTGATGGTAAACTATTTTCTTACCTTTATTACTTGTTTCTCTGCACTATAAAAAGGGTTACCCTTCCACATTTTTGACACAGACACACATTGAAATACACATGAACAAAAACACTTTCTAGCAATACTGTTTTAAATTCGGCTTTGCTTGAGATCTTTTGGAACTGCTATTTACAACTTGGTTCTCTCAAGGCTACTTTTGCTTACTTATTTTCTTTGAAACTGGTATATCCTTTGTTTAAATATTCTGCCTCACCCCCTATGTGTTTACTTCACACCTTCAGACTGTTTTTTACTCTACTGCCTATGTTCAGTAATTTGTGTTAAATATTTTTCTTCCTTGCTTCTATTTCTGTTATGAATCCTCTACCCCTATCCCCTTCTATGCGCCGAGTTAAGTTCTTGGCCTGACAATATTCTAATTACTGTCCAGGACTTGGCTTGATCCACAATGGATCCTAACTCTCAATGCTTGACCAGCAGGCTTGCCAGGGGTGTGCCAGCATCCCGATTGCTGGGCATGACCACTAGCTTGCCCTGTCTCTCTTTGATTCCCTTCCCCCCTTGTGCACTTACACCTATTCCTAGAATCTTAAGTTCTGCCCCTCTCTCTTGAGCCTTGCTTTGGGACCTTGAATTCCCTCTGAACTTGGACATCTGAGAGCTGACATTTCCACACTGCACTATAATCTAAATCTGCAATATATTTGGGGTGTAAGCACTGCCTGGAGTTCCTGAAACTCCTTGGATCTCTGAAACACCCCAGATAATAGAAGGCTTTGGAAATCTGGATTTCGGAAGTGGTTCAATTTCATATTGTTAGACACTAACTCTGAATTAGGCTGCTCGGATGTAGCTGATGATTTCTGTTGTACTTTTAATTTCTGTCTGGTTTTTATTGGCCTGTAATAATTTGTATAAACTCATGGGGATTTAGTGAAAAGGGAGGGGGTTACTTTATGCACAAAGGGTAGAGATCATGCCTATAGGATTTAATTTTTGATCTATGCAATCTCACAAGTAGAAACCATGCTTATAGGATCTAACTTTCGGATTTCTGCAACTATGCATATAGATACCATGCCTATAGGGATTTGCATTTCTGCATTGATAATGACATTAGGTTAACTGTTAGGTTTAACGATAAGCTAGCATATAGATATCATGTTTGTAAGGCTGTTAACGTTTGAAAGGTATTAAAATCAGTAACTTGTAGAGATCATGCCTATAGGAACTTCAAATCGGAATTGTTTCACTCGTCTAAAACAGTATTGCCCCTTTTTGCTAAAACAAGCGACTTTCTGCACGTTTTCTGAACCCTTAAAACTTTTCTTGCAACCGAACCAGTGCATCATTTTCCTTCTTGATAAATATTCTCAAATCAGTGCATATTTTCTGGAAACTTACCGCTTTTCCTGATAATTTGACAAACATTTTTCAAATCAATCTGAATTCACTTCTTTATACATATCTGATAAACCTTTTGAATCAGTCTGCAATTCAGTTCTTTTGTTAAAACTAGGCAATTCTTTTTCTTAAACAAGTATGTTTTCTGAAACTCATTTAAAACCATTTTCTTTGTATTAAGTCTGTAATCTTTTCTAAAACTTATCTTATTCTGCAACTCCTTTACAATCAGTAGTTCTGTCCCACATTTAAGGTAAAGTTGACTAATTAAAGTGGTTCAGTCTTTGATGACTGCATTCGAGTAAGCCTCATGCGGACTTCTTGTCTAAAAATATGAGTTAAATCAGTCTGTTTATCGCTTTAATTTTAAAGACCAATCCAGTACATGCGAGACATGTTAAACTCTATGGCTTATCTGATTTAAAGAGGTTTACTCGAGCCTTACTTACTTATCTGCCTCCACTTTTACTTGTATTAAGTGTTTTGATTGACGCCTTAGTATTCTGTCCATTGAAACTCTAAAAAGGCCCTAAATCCCTTTCCCTTTAGGATTAGTAGTCCTAAATGCCTCCGGGACTGATACGATTGGGATTGGTACTAGCATGCAATAAGTAACGAAACTCTTCGCGCTTTAATACCTTAACGGGGTGGGAAAGGTAGAATATGGATATGATGACCGGTGCGCTAATATCACGTGTGACCCCTCTTCCGAGGAGTGATTGCTGGATATTGAATTGAAGTGATCCATATTAATTATAAATCTAGGACCTCCCCCCTCCCTTTATGTGCTTTCATCTCTTCTTGTAAAACTATTCAAATCTTTTTTTTCATAAATGTTTTGCCCTCTCTACTTACCTTCGAAAGTTTTCAACCTAATTGCAATGTTATATGCGAGTTCTTATTTGAGCCTTGATTGTTTACTTGTAAAGTCACAATTGCAACATGGCCTGGACCACACTAGTGGATCTTGAGGGGTGCCTAATACCTTCCCCTCGAGATAATTTCTAGCCCTACCCGAACTCTAGTTTTCCAACTCAAACTCTTCTAAAAAAGTGTCCTAATGCACTATAATTATTAGGTGGCGACTCTTCAAATTCTGAAACCCAATTCTCGAAAGGGAATAGAGTTATCCTTCCCAATATCGTATACCCGATTTCTGACCCCATGGTTAGAGAAAAAGGGGGCGTCGACATGTGGCACTAAGATAAGCTAAGTATGGACGCAACAAGAGGGCAGAAAAACTAGAAAAAGTAATAGCTTATGTTGAAAGAAAGCTAAGATGGAACGAAAGAAATTATTCGATCAATGATCCATAGTTGTTTATGTTATGAACTCACTTAAGGGTTTGGAGTTTTATACATGCAACATACACAGTCGTAGAAGATTCTGGTATACGATAAAAGGAAGAATTGAGCCCAGGTCACAAACGAAAGATTAAATTATTAAAGGGTTGTATCATGCATATTTCTCAAGCCCATGAAAGGCTAAACAGGATAACTAATATCATGAACCACAAATCGGAAGATAGCTTAAGCCTATATAAAGGTTGATAAGAGGGAAGAAGAAACTGAAGAGTTACATCAACTAAGTAATTAGGAGTCTGATTATTGGACCCAAAAAAATGGAAACATCATGATCGAGAACATTGTAGGATCTCCATTAAAATTAAAGGTACGAGAGAGATAGTACAACAACCATAGTCTATAACGGCTCTACGATAAATACAGTAATAAGAAGTCAGTATGAAGCTCCCACCGGATTGTAGTGTTATAATAGAGCTTCAAGTTGTGGTGTGAATCATACCTATGTGGAGGGGAGGTTACGAAAGAGAAATAAGATATGATGCGAGATTTTAAGTAAGTACGATAAAGGTAAACAACGTAAGAGATACTCAAATGTAGAAGGTTATGAATAGTCCATACTTCGGATAGAAGGCTATAAGCACAGGGATTCAATATCCAGGAATGATAGAGGCATCCTCAATGGCATATATCATAGCCTATGGTTTCTAGGTATCGAGGAGGCTAATTAAGGCAGTAAAGAAGAGTTAGAGACGATGTGATGTATCACTTGATGTTCCAGAGTGACATAAGGAAATCTATGATATAAGCATGTTGAAGGAAGGTTGCGAGTAACATAAATAAATATGGGTAGGTCGCGAGCTTAAGTATGGCAAAGCGACAAGGTTTTAGGAAGGCAAGAGTAAGGATACAAAAGGGCAAGTGAGAAGGTGACGAGAATGGATAAGTCCTCTTGATGAAACCCATGAAAACAAGCGAGCCAATGGTTTCTCTAAGTCATAGAAAGTTCAGCATAGCCTGAATGAACTCAAAGAAGTCTAAGACTAATATCATTTGAAAGAGAAGAGGGTATAATTATGGTAGATAAATAATGGCATTTGGACCTTCGTTTGAATAATGATTTTGTAAAAAAAAAGAAGAGAGAGAAAAGATTTCACTGACGACACGAGATTAGGATACCTCGCCCCCCATAAGGTGAATTACATTGAGATACTATGAAATACGATTATGGAAATCACTTCAAATATTCCTCAATGCAATGTAAGCCCTAGCGGCAATGTATTACGTAAGAAGTTTCAAGTCTTCAAGTTGAGGATTGTAGATCAAAATTGAGATGAATCAACAATGGATGGATACAAGATACAAAGTATGACATGAGATTAGGCCATGATTCTTAAGACGAACGGTAATGAAGGAGCATTAAATGACTGAGATTTATACCTAAAGGATAGGCAACAAAAGTAATTGGGAGCTTGGTAAGCATTCAGTAATGATAAATTGAAGTAAACGTTATGGTATAGTATAACCCATGTAGATACAGTAAATTCATACGAATGTATAACCAGATCTATGAAATAAGGTATGGCCATATTCGCAAGTTCTACAAAGTATCGAGTGAAGAACTTCAGTACACCTATAGATGCCCAGAGAGGCATCATATTAAGCCTTGTATATGTTTTCAACGTAAGGCCTAGAGATTGACTAAAAGTTAAAAGGAAAAAGGAAAGATGAATTGCATAAGCGCACTTACAAAGCCAGGGTCATGCAGGCTGCATGATAGGAGGTAGCAACAGTTGCGAGATTAGAAAGATTTCGACCACAAGTCAAGATATGAGCAAAAAGACTAAAGGGGAGAATACCCTAGACTTTGTATTTATTCACAGAGCAACTGCTTAAATTGCAAGGAGAGTATTAAGGCATCCACAAGAGCTATAAGTTATGAAAATAATAAGAGCATCAGTCAACATTCGAGGACGAATGTTCCAAAGGGGGGAATGATGTTACACCCAGCAATATTATGATGATGTCACGTCCTGCAGTATTATATTACGATAATGTAATACCTTGCAGTATTACATTAAGATGGTGTTACGCTTCACAGTACTAAGTTATGACAATATTGCACCATGCAGTATTACATTACGGTGATGTTACACTTCGCAGTATTACGTTACGACGGTGTTGCACCCAGTAGTATTGTACGTTGAATTTGTCGTAAGGTAATTGACATCAGTCCAAGTAAAATATTATTTGGAGATTATAAGGATTATGTTATTTCACAAGTGATGAGTAAAATCGCGAAGGTGAAGGGGGGAAGCAAGTCAAAGAAAATAATTTTCGTCAAAGTTTGGCATTTTGGGGTAAAATACGGCCCGAGCTAAAATACTCGATATTTATTGACTAGTGCCATACAAGGTACTACATGACCATAAGGTGTACAATGTATGTTAAAAAGGAGTAGCATTTTAAGTAATTCGAGACAATTCTTAATTATGTGGATAATTAGTTAATTATTGGATTAGTGGAGAATTACCAAGTTAATTAAAGAAGTTGATAATTAATATTGATTGGATAATTATTAAGCATAATGTGGCAGCCATATAAATCCCACATGTTGACTATTCACTTACATACCATGTGGCATGTCTAGAGGAGTTGGTGGCTTACAAGGATGATTATGAGAAAAGTGCATAAATTTGCCAAAAAAGGATTACGGATGAAGCTTGGAATTCAAATATTTTCTATATCAAATACTACAATCAGAAGTTAGTCATTCTTATAAGCTTTCAATACATTTCATTCTCAAAGTACTTCACTCAAAATTCTAAACATTACATTGATTATGTGATTTTTTCAACCAATATCCAACGAGGTTCTTAGCACAATTAGCAACGTGAGATTTTGCGACTCTTAAAAAGTACGGTGTAACCTTTTCCAAGAATATCATACAGATTTTTCCCTGCTCCTGGTATGTTAAGTCTATCTCTTCTTTCTTATGGTATGATCTATACGACACAAACGAGACAAACAAATGCACAAATTCCTTAAATTACTCGATTCATAGAAGTATTAGAGATATCTATACTCTTGAATTTCCATGTGTTATAATAATCTATCATCTGTTCATGGGTCTTAGAAAAATACAAAATTTGAAAAGAATTTACTTTATGGTATTACTCAAAGGCAAAATGGTCATATGATATTCTGAAAGATTTTATTAATGTACTTTTCATGCATTGCATTCATGTACGTTGACCCATGACCAGAAGGCATTATATACGCATATATATATATGTATGTATGTATATGTATATGGGATATGGGAAAGGTTATGGCGTTATATACGCACCACCACCTGATCAGCTAGCATATATTGATGATTTTGCCCACAGTGGCCGAGATGATATGATGGGACACCCTCAGAGGCTGATGATGTTATGAAATATGTACCTATGCACGACATGACATTCATACGCATATGCATGACACTATAATTATTTCATGATTTATAAAGTTATCCAGACTTACAGGTGGAGTCATTTACTCTACATTTTCTATATGTCTGTTATGTACTTATTTATGTGTCTTACATACTCGGTACATTATTCGTACTGACGTCCCTTTTTCCTGGGGACGCTATGTTCATGCCCGCATGTCTTTAATAGACAGGCCGAGAGTCCTCTAAGTAGGCAATCAGCTCAGCGGAAGATGTTGGTACACTCCATTTGCTCCGAAGTTGCTTGTTTGGCCAGTATGATTTAGATGTGTATTGTTTGGTATAGCGGGGCTCTGCCCTGACCTTTATGACAATTATGTATCCTTAGAGGCTTGTAGACATATGTCATGTACGTAAAAGATTGTATGGTTTTGCCGGCCTATGTTCAGTATATGAGTGGTTATTTTGGTCTTAGAGGCCCATATGTCTTATGTATAAGGTTGTATTACATATTGTATTCTACCTATTTCACGGCAGACTCTTCGGCTCAGTTATCTATGATAGTATGATACAAAAAGATATGTTATGTTGGTACTCGATTGAGTAAGGTACCGGGTGCCCATCATGGCCAATCAGTGTGGGTCGTGACATTTATTTTTTCAATATGAATTTTATTATCTTTTTTCTTTGTTTTCTTCTATGCCCACTATGAGTAGCTAGATTTTTACTTGGGTTGTGACCCTAACCTAGTGTGTAAACTTAATGGGTGATTAAATTTTATGCTTGTTTATGAATGGGTGTTTATTATTTAGCTTAGTCCATGCTTCATTTGTGGAATTAATGGTTGAAAATATTGATTCATGCCTATTTGACTTATTCTCTTCTTGAGAAAGAGAGACCCAGTCTAGGTTAACTTTGCTAACAAGGAATTGAGTCGACTAAGAGATTGATTAACCCAATTAAAGGGTTCAACCTAGAGATTGTAACAACCCGACTTGAGCTCTTATCAACTATTTTGGTAGATACCCATTTGATCTTGAGAAAGCTAAATTAGGCAAAACCACTCTCTGACTAGGAGGTATTGAGTGCGTGATGTAGTATTGTGAGCTATAATACACTCCAGTCAAGAAAACGGGCATAAAAAGTCTTTATCCCATTAGGAAAACATCTAGGTTATGGTCACAGCCCTAAGCCTTTTTATATCTTTGAAAAAACATTCAAAACTAATCATATCTAGTTTTATACCTTTAGATTTGCAATCATTAGTTAATTTTAGAAGTAAAAACTCAACCCTGTTTGTGGAAGTGCAATCTAGATACTTCGCGTACTCATTCCGAATATATACTACTAACTCGCATCTTACGTCTCTGTGGATTCGATCCCAACTCCTTGTTGGGTTTTATTATTGCAAACGACCGTGTCATACCTCGTTAGAGGCATGCATTTGGACGTGATCATATTTTGGCACCGTTGTCAGGGAAGTAATAACGATGTTAACTATATATTTAGGTTTGTTTGTGGATTGTCTTATTTTCATTCCATGTCACTAATTTGTGTGAATCAATTGTAGGTACAATTATGGCAGCCAATGAACTCGAAAACATGCCATTGGGGGATGTGGACGTTGAGGATGGCAAAGTTGAAGAGGTTTCTCTTGAACCTCAAGCAAATAGAAGAGGTCGGGCGCCTCAAGACAACGTCCCAGTTCCACCCCACCCTCCACCAAAAGTGCCTCCACACCGGGTGTTGCCAAATGAAGGGTATGCAAGTGCTATATTCCCTCCCCAGGGCGGACTACTTTCAAATTATCAATGTGATGCTCACATTTCTAGAGCAACAACGTTTATTCGCCGGGGCTCCAAGTCAAAATGCATATAAACACTTGAAGGGGTTTGTGGACACTTGTTGGGGTAGTAAAAAGATAAACATCTCCAAGGATGCTTTATGGCTAAGGCTTTTCCCTTCTCTCTACGAGGGAAAGCCTTAGATTGGTTCGAAATATTGTCAAACCATTCCATTCGTACTTGGGATGAGTTGGCGGAGAAATTTATTGCCAAGTTTTTTTCTCCCGAGCATATGGCACTACTCTTAGAGACGAGATTCTAGCATTCAAGCAAGAGCCCAATGAACCGCTACATGAAATTTAGGAGCGGTATAGGACAATGGTCAAAGACTACCCCAATAATGACATGACGGAGAATATAATTCAACAAACTTTCTATCGGTGGATTAATACGACCTATCTATGCATGGTGAGTCAACATGCCGGTGGGAATTTCATGACTGCGGAAGCTTGTGAGATTTTGGATGAAATCGCGAACACCTCATCGGCATGGCAATCCTGAGCGAATGTCACATAAGGTGATCCAAATGTGATTCACCTCTATAAAGAGTTGCATGACCATGGGCAAGCCATTGCCGATTTACCACTACTATAAATCAATTAGCAAAGGCTCAACTTCAACAAGTGCAAAGTCCTAAGCAAGTCAATGTCATGGAGGGAGTAAGCATGATGGTGAACAAAAGAAGGACCAAGGTTCCGCAAGTGCAAAACTGAGTGGAAAATTATGTGTAAGAAGATAGTGGGTTTGACCAAGATAAATTCTACAATGAACAAGAGGGAGGAGGTGCAATATGTGAACAACTACCAAGGGCAAAGAAACAACTCTCAAGGCCCAAAACAATAACAATGGTGACCTCAAGGTAATTGGAATTCTACCAACCAAGGTAATTGGAGTGGTGGCAACAGTCAAGGGAACTGGCATAACAACAACAATCAAGGAAATTGGATTAATGGAAATAATCAAGGTAATTGGAGTGGCAACAATAAAGGAAATTGGGGAGGTAAAAATCGAGGGGGATGGAACAATAATCAAGGCAACCGGAGATCAGGTTTTTAAAGGCCCTCGATGTATCAACAACCAAGCAACCCACCTTCTTATCCATCCCGTGGTCCAAGTTCTTCCAACAATGAAATGGGGCGTATTGAGAAAATATTCAAGCAAATGATGGAGAATAATGCTGATTCTGATGCCCAACTTGTCTCACACAATACATCAATTCGTAATTTGAAAGTTCAAATGGGGCAAATCTCTTAAGCTCTAAATACTCGTCTTAAAGGGGAACTACAAAGTGATACGGTGGTGAAGCCAAAGGGTGGGAACAACACGGGGCATGCCATGACCATTACTACAAGAATGGGAAAATGTGGGAATGCACCCACCACAAGCCAAATGCAACTTGTGGATGAAGAGCAAGTAGTGCAAGAAGAGGAGATCCTGAATAATCTTGAGCCATCGAATGATGAGGTTCGGATTGATATTAATGATAGTGTGTAAGAGACTCAAGAAGAGGTGAACCTGTCTAGGGATCACATTATTGACATGCCGAAACTGATAGTGCAAAAGGCTAAGACACCATTTCCTAAGCCTCCACCTCCATACCCTCAAAGATCAAAGAAATATGGTGAAAACCAATTCAAGAAGTTATTCCAAATGATGAAGAGTCTCTCAATCAATGTGCCATTAGTTGAAGCCTTGGAGTAAATACCTAGTTATACAAAGTTCATGAAGGATCTTGTGACAAAGAAGCGGTCGATGAATTTTGAAACTATAAAAATGACTCACCAAGTAAGTGCAATTGTGCATTCAATGGATCCCAAGTTGGAGGATCCCGGTGCTTTCACGATTCCTTGTACAATTAGAAGTGTTGAGTTTGCAAAAGCTCTTTGTGATCTTGGGGCAAGTATAAATTTGATGCCCTATTCGGTTTTCAAGACATTGGAAATTGGGCAACCAAGGCCCATCTCTATGAGATTGCAAATGGCCGATCGAACTATGAAGAGACCCTTGGGAGTGATTGAGGATGTTTTGGTTTATGTTGATAAATAAATTCTCCCGGCATATTTTGTCATTCTTGATTGTGAGGTTGATTATGAGGTATCGATCATTCTTTGTAGACCTTTCTTTGCTACTGGGAAGGCTCTTTGTGATGTTGAAGTCGGAGAACTTACTTTCTGGGTTGGTAATGAAAAAATGGTTTTACATGTGTGTAATTCCATGGGGCAACCCAACAGCAATGAGGTGTGCTCTTTCATGGACTTCGTGACCGATGTGATATTGGATGAAAAAGGTGTTGTGATAAATGTTGGTGATATGTTACGCGGACTTGCTCAACTTTGATGATGACGAGATGGGTGGCTTCATGAAATGTGTGAACTCTTTGCAAAGAATGGGTCATACACATATGAGCCCCGCAAATTGTCCTTAGATTTTGAAAATAGGACAATTCCTCCTACAAAACCTTCAATCGAAGAGCCTCCTCTCTTGGAGTTGAATCCATTGCCTCCATATCTTCGGTATGAATTTCTTGGCCCTTCTTCTACTTTACCAGCTATTCTTTTCTTTTGTTTGACTATGTGCAGGCTGACTCTACATTTTTCTACAAAAGAGAAAAAGGCTATTGGATGGACATTGGTGGATATTCAGGGGATAAGCCTCGCATTTTGCATGCACAAGATTAACCTGGACAAAGGTGTCAAACCATATATTGAACATCAAAGGAGACTCAATTAATCCATGCAAGAGGTTGTCAAAAAGGATATCATCAAGTAGTTGGATGCCAGGGTTGTTTGCCCCATTTCCGATAGTTCATGGACTTCTCTGATGCAATGTCTCCCAAAGAATGGGGGCATGACGGTGGTCACCAACGAAAAAAATAAGTTGATTCCTACAAGAATGGTGATTGGGTGGAGAGTGTGTATGAACTATCGTAAGCTCAACAAAGTCACAAGGAAGGACCATTTTCCACTTCCCTTCCTAAATCAAATGCTTGATAGATTGGTTGGTCGTGCTTTCTAATGTTTCCCTGATGGGTATTCCGGCTACAACTAAATTCTTATTGCTCCGGAGGATCAAGAGAAAACAATCATTACATGTCCTTATGGTACTTATGCCTTCAAGTGGATGCCATTTGATTTTTGCAATGCACCGGCGACTTTTCAAAGGTGTATGATGGCGATCTTCACGGACTGGTGGAGGATTACCTTGAAGTTTTCATGGATGACTTCTCGGTGGTCGGGAATTCTTTTGATGATTGTCTCGCAAACTTGGATAAAGTGTCGGCAAAATGTGAATAAACAAATTTGGTGCTAAATTGGGAGAAATGTCATTTCATGGTCAAGGAAGGCGTTGTCCCTGGCCACAAGATCCCAAAGAATGGCATTGAAGTCAACAAGGCAAAGATTGAGGTAATTTCTAAACTTCCACCTCCAACTTCGGTGAAGGGCGTACGGAGTATATTAGGCCATAGAGGGTTTTACCGGCATTTCATCAAGGATTCTTCTAATGAAGCGGTCGATGAATTTTGAAACTATAAAAATGACTCATCAAGTAAGTGCAATTGTGCATTCAATGGATCCCAAGTTGGAGGATCCCGGTGCTTTCATGATTCCTTGTACAATTAAAAGTGTTGAGTTTGCAAAAGCTCTTTGTGATCTTGGGGCAAGTATAAATTTGATGCCCTATTCGATTTTCAAGACATTGGGAATTGGGCAACCAAGGCCCATCTCTATGAGATTGCAAATGGCCGATCGAACTATGAAGAAACCCTTGGGAGTGATTGAGGATGTTTTGGTTCATGTTGATAAATTAATTCTCCCGCAAATTTTGTCATTCTTGATTGTGAGGTTGATTATGAGGTATTGATCATTCTTTGTAGACCTTTCTTTTCTACTGGGAAGGCTCTTTGTGATGTTGAAGTCGGAGAACTTACTTTCTGGGTTGGTGATGAAAAAATGGTTTTACATATGTGTAAGTCCATGAGGCAACCCAATAGCAATGAGGTGTGCTCTTTTGTGGTCTTCGTAACTGATGTGATATTGGATGAAAAGGGTGTTATGATAAATATTGGTGATATGTTGAGGCCGACTTTCTCAACTTTGATGATGACGAGATGGGTGGCTTTATGAAATGTGTGAACTCTTTGCAAGGAATGGGTCGTACACATATGAGCCCCGCAAATTGTCCTTGCATTTTGAAAATAGGACAACTCCTCCTACAAAACCTTTAATCTAAGAGCCTCCTCTCTTGGAGTTGAAGCCATTGCCTCCATATCTTCGGTATGAATTTCTTGTCCCTTCTTCTACTTTACCAGTTATTCTTTCCTCTTGTTTGACTCTGTGCAGGTAGACTCCACATTTGCGGTGCTACAAAAGAGAAAGAAGGATATTGGATTGACATTGGTGGATATTGAGGGGATAAGCCCCGCATTTTGCATGCACAAAATTAACCTGGAGAAAGGTGCCAAACCATCTATTGAACATCAAAGGAGACTCAATTAATCCATGCAATAGGTTGTCAAAAAGGATATCATCAAGTGGTTGGATGCCAGGGTTGTTTGCCCCATTTCCGATAGTTCATGGACTTCACCGATGCAATGTCTCCCAAAGAAAGGGGGCATGACGGTGGTCACCAATGAAAAAAATAAGTTGATTCCTACAAGAACAGTGACTGGGTGGAGAGTGTGTATGGACTATCGTAAGCTCAACAAAGTTACAAGAAAGGACCATTTTCCACTTCCCTTCCTAAATCAAATGCTTGATAGATTGGTTGGTCGTGTTTTCTACTGTTTCCCTGATAGGTATTCCTGCTACAACCAAATTCTAATTGCTCAGGGGGATCAAGAGAAAACAATCATTACATGTCCTTATGGTACTTACGCCTTCAAGCGGATGCCATTTGATTTGTGCAATTCACCAGCGACTTTTCAAAGGTGTATGATGGCGATATTCACGGACATGGTGGAGGATTACCTTGAAGTTTTCATGGATGACTTCTCGGTGGTCGGGAATTCTTTTGATGATTGTCTCGCAAACTTGGATAAAGTGTTGGCAAGATGTGAATAAACAAATTTGGTGCTAAATTGGGAGAAATGTCATTTCATGGTCGAAGAAGGCGTTGTCCTTGGGCACAAGATCCCAAAGAATGGCATTGAAATCGACAAGGCAAAGATTGAGGTAATTTCTATACTTCCACCTCCAACTTCGGTGAAGGGCATACGGAGTTTCTTAGGCCACACGAGGCTTTACCGGCATTTCATCAAGGATTCTTCTAAAGGGGTAAACCCGTTATGAAAGCTTTTAGATAAAAATGCTAAGTTTCACTTCAATGATGAGTGCATGAGAGCTTTTGAATTGCTAAAATTCAAGTTGACAACAACTCCTATCATCACCGCTCCAAATTGGAGGGTTCCTTTTGAGCTCATATGTGATGCAAGTGATGTAGCAGTGGGGGCTATTTTGGGGCAACACATCAACAAGATTTTTCATTTGGTCTACTATGCTAGTAAGACCATGAATAGTTCCCAAGTCAACTATACTGTTACGGAGAAAGAGCTCCTTGCCATTATGTTTTTCATTGAGAAGTTCTGTCCATACTTGATGGGTGCTAAAGTAATTGTCCACGCGGATCATGCGGCACTTCAGTATCTTATAAGCAACAAAGATTCTAAAGCTCGGTTGATGATATGGATGCTTTTGTTGCAAGAGTTATATATTGATATCCAAGATCGAAAAGGGAGTGAAAATCAAGTGGAGGACCACTTGTCTCATTTCGAGGAGGAGGGGAGGCCACATGATGCCTTGAAATTAATGATTCCTTCCCCTATGAACAACTTTTGGCTATTTCAATGAAAGAGGTGCCATGGTTTGTGGATCTAGCAAATTTTCTTGTGAGTGGTATCATCCCGGATGAGTTCTCTTCAAACCAAAGGAAGAAGCTCAAACGGGATTGTCAAGACTATTATTGATGAACCATACCTTTTCTGGATTTGTACAGATGGTGTGATTAGAAGATGTGTATCGGAGGAGGAGCAATGTGAAATTCTTGGGGCTTTTCATTCTTCGCTAGATGGTGGTCACCATGGTAGAGCAAGAATGGCGGCCAAAGTGCTAAGTTGTGGTTTCTATTGGCCCACTCTTTACAAGGATGTAAGTGATCTAGTGAAACAATGTGATGAATGTCAAAGGGTCGGTGGGATCTCAAAGAAAAATAAAATTCCCCTCACCACCATTTTAGAGATTGATATTTTCGATGTGTGGGGTATTGACTTCATGAGTCCTTTTGTGAGTTCTAATGGAAACACCTACATCTTGGTCGCGGTTGATTATGTGTCCAAATGGGTTGAGGCCGTTGCTCTACCCAACAATGACGCGAGAAGTGTTGGGGCATTCTTGAAGAAGAATATTTTCAAAGGTTTGGTACTCTGCGGGCTATCATAAGCGTTGGGGGTCACATTTTTGCAACAAAACCTTCGACACCTTACTAACCAGGTATGGTATCACTCATAAAGTCACAACTCCTTATCATCCACAAGCAAGCGGTCAAGTGGAAGTCTCCAACTGGGAGATAAAGAGTATTTTCTCCAAAATAGTGAATGCCAACTTGACAGATTGCAACAAGAAACTTGATGATGTTTTATGGGCTTATAGGACTGCTTACAAAACACCTATCGAATGTCTCCATATCGGTTGGTGTTTGGAAAAGCTTGTCATCTTCTGGTGGAACTTGAGCATAAAGCCATGTGGGCTCTAAAGAAGTTGAATCTTGAGTGGGATGTCACTGCTAACTTGAGGGTGGCACATTTAAATGAGTTGGATGAGTTCCAGTACCATGTATACACAAGTTCGGCCTTATACAAAGAGAAGATGAAATATCGTCATGACAAGTACATTTGGAACAAAGAGTTCAAAGAGAGTGATTTTGTGTTGTTGTTCAACTCACGATTGAGGATGTTTCCCTGGAAAGTCTAAATGGAGTGGCCAGTTTGAAGTTGTGGGAGTGACACCCTTTGGTGCATTGGACTTGAAGAATAAAAATGATGAAGTATTCTGAGTCAATGGTCACTAAGTGAAGCACTATTTGGGAAAAGTTAGTGATGGTCACATTGTGGCAGTGATTCATTTCAAGTGATGGTAATCTGCATCATGCCGCGACGTTAAATCAAGTGCTTCTTGGGAGGCAACCCATGTTTATTTTCTCTTCTTTTCTTCTTTTGTAGTTAGGCTGCAAGTGTATTATGCGGACCCACACAATTATGGTTGATGTAGCAAAAAGACCTCTGCGGCCGCACAACTACACTGTGGACCGCACAAATCGATGGGGGAAAATGGCAACTCTCTGAAGTTGGTTTGTTAGAGAAAAGGCCAATCTGTGGCTGCAAGCCAAAATCTGCGGTCAACAACAACTTTTGCGGTCGCACAATAAATTCAGCGAACCGCAACAACAAAAGAGCTTTTGAGCCCTCATGTCACGACCCAAACCGATGGGCCATGACGGGCACCCAGTACCTTAATCAACCGAGTACCAACGTAACGTATCTTTCATATCATACTATCATAGGTAAATGAACTGGAATAAAGCATGAGGAAATACAAACTTATACATATGAAGTACGGGCCTATAAGACCAAAATAACCACTCGTGTACTGAACATGGGCCGACAAGGCCAAACAATCGTTTACGTACATGAGATATGTCTACAAGCCTCTAAGAATACATAATTTTTATAAAGGCCGAGATAGAGTCCCGCTATACCAAACAATACACGTCTAAATCATACTAACCAAACAAGCAATGCCGAAGCAAATGGAGCGCACCAACATCTTTTGCTGAGTTGATAACCTACTTGGAAGGATCTCGACCTATCTATTAAGACCTGCGAGCATGAAACGTAGCATCCCCGGGCAAAAGAGACGTCAGTACGAATGACGTACCGAGTATGTAAGGCATATAAATAAGTACATAACATACATGGAAGAAATATAGAGCAAATGACTCAACCTGTAAGTCTGGATAACTCTGTAAATCATGAAATAATTATAGTGTCATGCACATGCATATGAATGTCATGTCGTGCATAGGTACATGTTTCATAACATCATCAGGCCTTTGAGGGCATCCCATCATATCATCTCAGCCACTATGGGCAAAATCATCAACGTATACCAGCTGATAAAGTGGTGGTGCGTATATAACACAGTACCTTTCTCATATCTCATATACATATATATATATACACATATATATACGCATATAGAACGTCATTTGGTCATGGGTCAATGTATTTGTATAAATGCATGAAATGCATAAGAAATACATTAATAAAATCTCTCGGTATGTCATGAGACCATTATGCCTCTGATTAATATCCTGAAATAAACTTTCCCAACTTAAGTATTTTTGAGACCCATGAACATATGATAGAATAATATGATACATGGGGAATCTAGAACATAAGCATCCCTAGTAATTCTATGAATAGATTCATTTATGGAAGTTGAGCATTTGCTCGTTTCATTTGTATCGTATGAATCATGCAAAAAGAAATAAGGGATAGCCTTAACATACCTAAGCCGGTTCTCTGGACAACCCTTCTAACAAACTAAAAATACAACAAACTCGTGATGGCAAGATCGGAGTAGGGAAAAATCCGTATGATACTCTTGAGAAAGATTATACAGGGCTTCTTTAGAGTCACGTTGCTAAGATGCTTAAGAAATTTTTCAGCATGAACTCTTGAATTCTTGCGTGAAATCTCTATTGCCTGACCATTTGATGTAAGGTCTTTTTTTGAATTAGATAAGTTTTGGATCTTTAAAATGGTATGACTAAGACTAAGCCATATATTACTAAAATGTGCCACATTTCCAATCATAGATAAGAGTCATCACTTGGACAAGATTTTTGCTGCCACATTCTCATAAATAACATGTGGTATTGTCCAGCCTAACAATTATCCAAAAAATTCCATTTACAACTTAATCTCCCACTAAAAATCCATAATTATCCACATAATTAAGAATTATCTCAAATTACTTAAAATACTACTCACTTTTAACACCCCTTATACACCTTACTTTCATGGTCATATAATACCTTGTATGGCACTAGTCCATAAATATCAGGGATTTTAGTTGGGGTCGTATTTTATCCCAAAATGACAAACTTCAACGAAATTCATTTTCTTCTATTTGCTTAACTTCTCTCCTTCACGAATTTACTCATCATGTATTTGAAATAGCATAATGTTTATAATCTCAAGAAAATCTCATCCCCGAGTCTACGTCCATTAACTGAAGACGAAACGTTAACATACGAAAATACGGGATGTAACACCTCAGGTAACAGAGTGCGGACCGCAATAAGAATTTTGCGGCCGCACTCACTTCCCTTTCCTTAGGCAGACATCGTCAAGTGTAAATAGAATACTTGAGACTACTGTTACATTTTTATCCTCTTTGAGCATTCAAAAGTCTAAAAAATTTCATCTGAACAATCATCTGCCACACACAATCAACATCTGTGATCACTAATTTGCACTACTTCATATCTGGTATACCTCAATTACTTGTAGAATTTTTTAATTTTTAGTTTAATTTACAACTTGTTAGTTAGAGTTAGGCCATTTGTTAGTAGAATTCAATTACACAACCATGTGGGGTTAAAACTTAGTAGGTCAACTGGTACCTGCTTTAGGGGGAATGGGTAAATAGGTTTTCATGATTATACACTTCTACTATGTCAAATTTGTGCAAAAAATTGAAAACCCTAGAACTCTTACCGTGATTATTTTGAAATTTGCGACCACACAAAAAATTGTGTGGTCCGTAGAAGTTGATTCTCGATAATTTTGGTAAAGCATGATTCTGCGACCGCAATGAAAAATGTGCGGATAGTAGAAAACCCACTGCGGCTGTAGAACACTTTTTTATCTGTTACCATAGAGTTTTCAATTTGACAACTCACATGTGTTGCCGCAATAGAAAATGTGCGGACTGCAAAAAACTTGTTGCGATCGCAAAATAGCCAATTCTCTGTTATCAGCGAGTTAGCATTTTGGTAGTGTTCGAGTTGTGGCCGCAATGCAAATTTTGCGGACCGCAATCCAATTCTACGACTGTAATTAAAAAATGTGTGGTCCGCAATGCCCATTCTGTGGCTGCAATAAGAATTCTGCGGACCGCAATCCCCTACCCTGCAATCATGTTCTAAACTCTGTGCTCATTGTCTCTCTGATGTGCTTTTGTATGTTTACACTTCAATGAAACTGACACCTGCTTTTTCTTGGTACAGACAATAGTTAGATCTCGAGGCAAAGGTGATACTTCCAAGGGGAGGGGAGAACCTTCCAGGGGTCAAGGCAAGAGTGCCTTAACCCTCGCCCTACAAAAGATAATAACAAAGAACGCTATAGCCGACCGAGGGAGAAATGTAGAGCCCTTCGAGTCTAGTTCTTATGTCCCATCTAGGGAAGCAACGGAGGACAACTCGGTTCAAGAGCAGTCGGTTGTCTAATCAAAGCCACCAGAATGGTATCAACTCAGGGATGAATTGTCTACATCCAATAGCACTTCCGATGGTTTGAAAAATGCTAGTCAGGCTTCCGAGCCCTCCTCTATACATTTCCCTGAGGCACCGAAAACCACTATTGATGACATCCCCGATGATGGTTGCAGGGTAGACGCAACAGCTGCCGACCTTCAAAGGTCAAAGAGGAAAGAAGTATGGGAGGACCGAATTGTCAACTTAGAAGCCTTCTCCAACTTCCGAGAGTGGTGGCCAGTGAGGTCGCTCACTCTTGAGCATCAGTTCTGTTTTAAAGACTTAGAAAAGTACAACCCTACAGTTTTGAGATAGTTCATATAGCGAAAAGGGTGGATGTAGTTCACCCAGAGAGTGGTGGATGCAAAGGACTATATTGTTTAGGAATTATAAGCCAATGTGGCGCACATCAAGAAGGGGACAAAGGTTACAAAAGTGAGAAACCTCAAGGTACGATTTGACCAACATACCTTGAACACCTACTAAGGGTTTGATAATGTAGAGCCCACACAGTACTTGGAGAAGTGTGTACTCGGGGAGGCATCCCATCCTTGGTTAGCAGAGATGCTAGGAGCTTCTGTGCCACCACCGCAATGGATTACAGCAGGGGTTCCTATTCATCGAAGCACCCTGATCTTTGAGGCGAAGGGGTGGCAGACCTTTGTCTATAGTAGATTAGACCCGTGCCAAAATAAGACCGATCATCCAATCTCGCGGGCAGTTCTAGTTGCTTATATCATGGCCGGGTACCCGATCAATATGGGTGTCATGATGTCAGCAACATTTTTGTGATCGAGAGGAAAGTTGACTCATCTTACCCGTATCCCAACATTATTACTAAATATCTCACGGATGCGAGGGTCGAGCGAAAGGATTATGATACAAATGTGCGGCCGAAGAAGTCGTTCTCATGGTACTCTTTGATGGATGCTTTGAACCCAAAAGAAGAAGGTTCAGTCGACAACCACTGCAGGCCAGTCGGACGAGCCAGTTGTGGTAGTTGCAGATATAGTTGAGGGTCCATCTACTTTAGCCTAGCCTTTCTCCAATGTCATAGCGATGCCTCTATCACCATCTTCAGTTCCCACTACTATTCCTACCATAGGTTCCACCTCGGCTTTGAAGCCGGTGCTTATGCCTAGTGCTCCACTTTCTGCGCTACGAGTCTCCCAGACACTGGCCAGCCTCAACAACTGCATGCAGATAGCCACTACAAAGTTGTCTAACATATCCAATATTATTGAATCACAGTCATCCATTCCGGAACCCCAGATTCCCCTTAGAGTGGAACAAATATTAAAGAAGCTCTTGGAGAACCAAACTACTATCATGAACACTCTAGTACAACATGGGACAGTGACTGAGGAGCTGGGAAAGGAAGTAAAGAATATGAGAAAGCCATAGGCTTCCAAGAAGTTAGTTGAATGTCATGTCATTCATAGGTACATGTTTCATAACATTATCAGGCCTCTGAGGGCATCCCATCATATCATCTCGGCCACTGTGGACAAAATCATCAATGTATACCTGCTGATCAGGTGGTGGTGCATATAAAATGCCATAACCTTTCCCATATCCCATATATATATATATATATATATATAACGACATCTGGTCATGGTTCAATGTACATGTATAAATGCATAAAATGCATAAAAAATACGTTAATAAAATCTCTTGGTACGTCATGAGACCATTATGCCTCTGATTAATATCATGAAATAAACTTTACCAACTTAAGTATTTCTTAGACCCATGAACAGATGATAGAATAATATGACACATGGGGAATCAAAAACATAAGTATCCCTAGTATTTCTATAAATAGAGTCATTTATAGAAGTTGTGCATTTGCTCGTTTCGTTTGTATCATATGAATCATGCCAAAAGAAATAAGGAATAGTCTTAACATACCTGAATCAGTTCTCTGGATAACCCTTCTAACACACTACGATTGCGACAAAACTCATGAAGCCGAGATCGGAGTAGGGAAAAATCTGTATAATACTCTTAAAAAAGATTATACCGGGCTTTTTTAGACTCACGTTGCTAAGATGCTTAAGAAATATTTTGGCATTAACTCTTGAATTCTTGCATTAAATCTCCATTTCTTAACCATTGGATGTAAGGTCTTTTTTGAATTAGATAAATTTTGGATCTTTAAAATGGTATGACTAAGACTAAGCCATATATCACTAAAATGTGCCACATTTCCAATCATAGATAAGAGGCATCACTTGGACAAGATTTTTGCTGCCACATTCTCATAAATAACACGTGGGTATGTCCCCCCCCCCTTCTAACAATTATCCACAAAATTCCATATACAAATTAATCTCCACTAAAAATCCATAATTACCTAATTATCCACATAATTAAGAATTATCTCAAATTACTTAAAATACTACTCACTTTTAACACCCCTTATACACCTTACTATCATGCTCATATAATACCTTGTATGGCACTAGTCCATAAATACCAGGTATTTTAGCGAGGGCCGTATTTTATTCCAAAATGACAAACTTCGATGAAATTCATTTTCTTCTATTTGCTTACCTTCTATCCTTCATGAATTTACTCATTATGTGTTTGAAATAGCATAATGCTTATAATCTCAAGAAAATCACATCCTCGATTCTACGTCAATTAACCGAAGATGAAACTTTAACATACGAAAATGCGGGATGTAACATCATTCCCCCCCCCCCCTCTTTGGAATATTCGTCCTCAAATGTTGACTGGTGCACTTATCATATTCATAACCTATGGCTCTTGCGAATACTTTAGTACTTTCCTTGCCATCTAGGCAACTGTCATGTGAATAAATCCAAAGGACAAGGCATTCCCCCCTTTAGGCCTCTTTCCCACACCATGACTTGTGATCGAAATCCTTCCAATCTCGTAACTGTTGCCACCTTCTATCATACATCCTCTACGACACTGACCTTGTAAGTGTGCCTATGCGACTCTTCTATACTTTTTCTTCCAGATTTTAGCCAATCTTTAGGCCTTACTTTGTAAACATATACAAAGCTTAATAAGATGTCTCTCTGGGCATCTTTAGATATACTGAAGTTCTTCGCTCGGTACTTTGTAGAATTTGCGAATTTTGCTACATCTTATTTTATAGACTTGGTTATCCATTCGTATGACTTTACTACATCTACATAGGTCATACTATGCCAAAACTCTTACTTTGATTTATCGTTAGTGAGGTCTGTAACCAACTCTAGGTTACTCTCGTTGCTTATCCTTAAGACTGATGGTCTAATCTTATCTTATACTGTTGAACTATTATCCATCTATTGTTGATTCACCTTAATGTTGATCCATCATCTACCACTGATAACTTGATATCTTGTGTAACACTGCTGCTAGGGATCGCGTCTCATTGGGGCATCTGGAGTTATTAGATTGATCCACCAAGAAGTAATAATATACTTCCATACCCGTGATTTATAGCATCCCAATATGACTCACCTTATATGGGTATTTTAGTCCCTTACAATTCATGAAATCCTCTTTCCCTTTTGTTTTTCTTCTTCAAATCATTACACAAGCAATGTCCCAAATGTCATCCTTTATTTATCACAGTTACACCCTCATTCTACTACTAGGGCATCATCACATCTCTTCTAAATGCTACTAGTCTTAGACTCCTTTGAGTTTATTCAGGCTAAATTGAGTTTTCTATAACTTAGAGGAATTATCAGCTCTTTTGTTTTCACGGGCTTAGTCCTGAGGACTTATCCATTTTCGTCACCTTCTCACTTGCCCTCTCCTTATCCTTACTATGTCTTTCTAAAACCTTGTTGTTCTATCATACTTTAGATTACGACTGATTTCCATATGCTTTTATGGAACATCAAGACATCATATCGTCTCTAACTCTTCTTTTACTCTCTAATTAGCCATTTCGGTACTTAGAAACCATAGGCTAGAAGGTATGCCACTGACAACGCTACTATCATTCCTGGATACTAAATCCCAGCGCTTCTAGTCTTTTACCTGAAGTATAGACCATTCTCACCCATCTATACTTGAGTATTTCGAACTTTTTTTATCTTTACCTTACTTACTTTAAAATATCACTTTACATTATTTTATCTTTCTTTCATAACCTCCCTCCCACATAGGTATAAATCATATCTACCAATTGAAGCTATATTATAATACTTTCACCTCTAGTGCCTATATAATTCGGTGGGATCTCCATACCGACTTCTTATGAGGTTGTAACTTCTTCTAACTAGCTTTATCATAGAGCCGTTATAGAATATAGTTGTTGTGCTGTCTCTCTTGAACCTCTAATATTATGAGTTATTCTGCTATGTTCTCAATTGTGATTCCTATAACTTATGGGTCCAATAATCGGATTCTTGATTTACTTCGTTGATGTAACTCTTTAGTTTCCTCCTTTTTCTGATCGGCCTTTATGTCGGCTTAAGTTATCTCTCGATATGTGGTTCACGTTATTAGTTATTCAGTTTATCCTTTCATGGGCGCTGAGGGATATGCATGATATAATCCTTTAACAACTTAATCTTTTGTCTAAGTCCGGGGCTCAATTCTTTCTTTTAACGTATACTAGAATCTTCTACGGTTGTATATGCTGCATTTATAAAACTCCAAACCCTTAAGTGTGTTCATAACGTAACCCACTCGGAATCATTGATCGAATAATTTCTTTTGTTCCATCTTAGCTTGCTTTAAATGTAAGCTATTACTTTTCTTGGTCCTTTTGTCCCCTTGTTGCGTCCATACTTAGCTTATCTTAGTGCCCACACATACTACAACTCATATGATCTTGAATATTACTTTTAATTTTACCTCTCGTTCATTAGCCACAGTAGGTGCCACTTTCCTTTGGAATGCTTACAATGTTATTGTGAGATTGTTGTTACATGACCATTTCCTCTTTAGGTCGTTGTGCTTAGGTTGAACCCTTCTTCCTTATTTCCTCGCGTAGAGGAAATTGGGCAGCTAGGTTTGAGGCATTTTGTTCATCGAGTTCGCGAGAGAGGGAGCGTGTTTGTGAAGAGTCAGGCTAAGGAACCATCGCATTCGCGAGTGGCAAGACGCGATCGCAAATTGAAGAGGATTGAAGAGGAATTCAAGGGGAAACACTTGGAGGTAAGATTCATGGACTCAATACTCGATTCTTATGTGAAATCTACCTAATTAATCATGGAAACTAAGCCTAAAATTGAAGAACAAGGGCTTGTAATCGGAGACCTAGAATTTGGAATTTTAGGGGTCGTTGGTGGTTGGATTTTGATGCATTTAGTATGAATGAACTCAGGGAGTGATAAGAAGTCCATTGATGTAATTTTATCGGAATCCGAGACGTGGGTCCTGGGGTCGGGTTTGGCCAATTTTGGGATTTGTGTTGTAATTTGATTTCTTTTGAGAGGGCTTTGTTCCTTTAGAATATTTTGATGATTTTGCACTAATTTTGGTTAGATTTGGAGCATCCAGTGGTCGATTCGAGGGGCAAAGGCATCACGAGCTAGAGATTTGGACCTAGTAGAGGTGAGTAATGATTGTAAATGATATCCTGAGGGTATGAAACCCCGGGTTTCACATCGTTGTGCTATATTGAGGTGACGCACATGCTCGATGACGTGCGTGGGGTCTTGAACTATTGGAGATTTTGACTTAGTCCGTCCCGAATGACTATTTTACCGCGTATTTGACTGAAATCTATTTGATGTCATCTTGTTTTGGGCTGAATGCCATATTTGGGCTTTGTGCCAACTATTTGATCCCTTAGGGTATTTTTATTGATATTTCCTCATTGTTTTGACTTTATACTTGAACTCAGTCATGCTATATTCCACTATTTTCATAACTCAACCGTGTTCACTCTGTTTTAACACTGAAATAATCTTTTAAATGACATTTTGAGCTGAGAATCATGTTTGCTATTGCCCGAGTGGCTTGTGAGAATTTTGACTGAGTAAGGCTGAGGGCCTAATTGTGAGGAAACACTGATTATGATTACGAGGCCGAGGGCCTAAGATATGTATGCCACGAGAAGGCTTGTTGATATGAGGCCGAGGGCCTACTGATGATTCCACGAGTTGGCTTGATATTGCACTTAGGCCGAAAGGGGCCCCTCCAGGAGTCTGCACACCCCCAATGAGCGCGGGTACCTATGTGATGTGAGATGTAGCCCGAGGGGTTGGTATTATTTTGAGATATTGCCCGAAGGGCGAACCTTTATGTGTTTATTCTTCTTAATTGCCTGTCGTTTACTTGCTTAAATTGTTGAAATGGGCTTATCATGAACTTTAAGTTGAACTAAAATGACTTCACAATATCTTTACTGATTTATTTGATTTATTATTTTACTGGTTTTACTGCTTCGTTATAGCCTGCAATGTGCCTTACGTGATTTTCTGCTTTTAGTCCTTAGTTATGATTATTACTCACTAAGTTGGAGTACTCACTTTACTCCCTGCACCCCGTGTGCAGATTCAACGTTGTTGATCCTGTCAGTGCGAGTTGAGAGCTCCCGGCAGACTTCGGAGTCCACGAGGTAGCTTTTTGGCGTCTACAATCCTGTGTTCTCTCCCTTTATCATTTATATCTCTTTATCAGACATTTTGTAATAGCTTATACACTTTTCAGACTTGTATTAGGATTGATAGATGCTCATAACTAGTGACACCCCGGTATAGGGCTATGTTGGGTTGTATTCCGCAAATCATGCTATTATCTGCTACTTTGAGATTTTATTTATTATGCTTTAGAATTATTTCTTATGGTTTAATTGCTAAAAATTGAAATGGGAAGTGTCGGCTGGCCTTGTCTTCACGAGAGGCGCCATCACGACCGGGTCCGGGTTTAGGGTCGTGACACAACTACTAACTGCTCATCGGCCCATTCTCATATCCATATTACGTATAATCTTTCTTGGGTTATTTTCTTGTCACATACTGGCTCCTTTTCTATCAATAACATCCCGACAGGATTCCTTACTTCCTTTTTCTGATGCCGTGCTTGCATAACGTTCTGGAATCAAAGCATATTTGTAATATTTGGATAAGTGCAATCTCGCCCCTTTCTCATTTTTTTAGCGCGTTCTTCCTTTATCATTCCATATTCCCCCTTTAGGGGAGTACTAAGATTTGGAGCTATGACGACCTGCCTATAGATGTTTTTCCTCTTCATCTTTGGCTTCCTTTCACATCATCAATGACCCTTACTCGCCTTGCGGTAATTCTTTTGTGCCAAGATTAACAAAATTCATCATTCGCGAGGGTGACACTTAGTGTAACTCGCACATGCAGTCCCTTAAGCTTAATTTTGCTCATATTGCTTGCTTTAGGGAAACGTCTCCCTGAATGACCATTCTCTGAATTCATCATTGATCTTCTTTTGTTGTCCATTCTATTTTTGCTGAAATGCAATACGAAATTCTCATGATGCTTACGCTTATCAAATCACTAAGTCCCTAATTCATGTTTAATTTACCTTGTTCACTAGTCCATATAGATTTCTATTACTCTAGGGTCTAACCTTTCCTTTTGGTAATCATGTTAGAGTCGCGAACATATTTCTCGAAATGAGGATGTGACTATATGGCCTATACTCTTTTGTTGTCTTAAAGCCCATCACCGCTCGTCTCTTTTTTTCATTTGACTATAGATTCTGTAACACTCTACTATTGCCATCCATGTATCATATCTCACTAATAATATTTCATTATCCCTCTTCGTACTTCCCTGCTAATATTTCTATTTATCACTTTATCCTGGAAACTTTAACAAGTCATTATTTCGCTTTTTTTTTACCTTCGCTTGCTCCATCTATAGGCTCATCCGGCTTCCCAACATTCTCCCTCTACTAGGGACGGGAGCCATATTAAGGTAATATTTATCCTATCAAGGTTTCCAGTTTCTATCTTTGTAGTACTCATATCTAGTTGTACTATTTTAGTGTGCACCATCTGGGTGTCTCACAAGGAGATTTATTAGCATATTTACAATATCCTTAGGAAATGTCAACTAATGCAAATAATTCATCCATCATTTTGGCTCACTCTAAACCCAGCCGGATCGTGATATTATGACCTTCTCTTAAACCATATTTGTTAGCTCACATAGATCATAACTTAGATCGGTGTGGCCAATTATACATACCTCTGTCACTGTTGAAGGTAACTCAAAATACTTATATCTCTTTTCCTAAATGGTAAATAAGGATAATCTTTATTAACTGGGTACCTTGTACCCTTCTTCACCTTATTTTTTTTACTTGCTACAACTCGTGTCTAACTTTTGATTATGTTATTCCTTTTTACCGTAAGAGTGGATAAGTATTCTTTCCTAAAAGCTCCTTATCAAGAACCGTACATCTTTTAGTACATACATGATCTGCTGAAGACCTCTCATTTACTCATCATAAGCAAGATGCAAAATCGAGTTTCTCTAACTCAATACTTCCACAGCTATCTCTCTAATCGATCGTCCTTCTGAATGTAAGCATCGTCTTATTACGAATAGAAGTTCGGGATTTGAATTCTTATAAGTGAGCTCTACCCCATGAACTAGAGTAAGAAGAAAGAGTGACAGTCATAAATGCCCTGTAGCCTCCTGCTTATAAGTGTGGTGCACGACACACCCATAAACAAGACTCTAGAAGGTACATGACACACCCATATACAAGACTTTACTAGAAACGGCTTGTAGATTCCCTAGGACAGAACTGCTCTGATAGCACTTTTGTCACGACCCAAACTGATGGGCGCGACAGGCACCGGGTACCTTACTCAACTGATTACCAATGAACGTATCTTTCATATTATTCTATCACATGTCAATAAACTGAGTAAAGCATTAGGGAATACAAACTTATACATATGAATTACGGGCCTATAAGACCAAAATAACCACTCGTGTATTGAACATAGGCCGACAAGGCCATACAATCTTTTACGTACATGACATATGTCTACAAGCCTCTAAGAATACATAATTTTCATAAAGGACGAGACAAAGTCCCGTCATACCAAACAATACACGTCTAAATCATACTAACCAAAAAAGCAACTCCAAAGCAAATGGAGCGCACCAACATCTTCCACTGAGCTGATAACCTAATTGGAGGGCTCTCGACCTATCTATCGGGACCTGCGGGCATAAAACGCAGCATCCCCAAGCAAAAAGGACATCAGTACGAATGATGAACCGTGTATCTAAGGCACATAAATAAGTACATAACAGACATGGAAGAAATATAGAGTAAATGACTCAACCTGTAAGTCTGGATAACTTTGTAAATCATGAAATAATTATAGTTTCATGCACATACGTATGAATGTCATGTCGTGCATAGGTACATATGTCATAACATCATCAGGCCTCTGAGGGCATCCCATCATATCATCCCGGCTACTATAGGAAAATCATCAGCGTATACCAGCTGATCAAGTGGTGATGTGTATATAACGCCATAACCTATCACATATCTCATATGCATATACACACACACACAGATACACACAAACATATATATATACATATATATATATATATATATACAAATATATATACACATATATATATATATATATATATACGTATAGAACGTCATCTGGTCATGAGTCAATGTATTTGTATAAATGCATGAAATTCATAAGAAATACGTTAATAAAATCTCTCGGTACGTCATGAGACCATTATACCTCTGATTAATATCATGAAATAAACTTTACCAACTTACGTATTTTTGAGACCCATGAACAGATGATAGAATAATATGACACATGGGGAATCAAAAACATAAGCATCCCTAGTATTTCTATGAATACAATCATTTATGGAGGTTATGCATTTGCTCGTTTTGTTTGTATCATATGAATCATGCCAAAAAAAAATAAGGGATAGCTTTAACATACCTGAGACGGTTCTCTGGACAACCCTTCTAACACACTACAATTGCGACAAAACTCGTGACGGCAAGATCTGAGTAGGAAAATATCTGTATGATACTCTTGAGAAAGATTATACCGGGTTTCTTGCGTGAAATCTCCATTGCCTGACCATTTGATATAAGGTCTTTTTTTGAATTAGATAAGTTTTGGATCTTTAAAATGGTATGACTAAGACTAAGCCGTATATTACTAAAATGTGCCACATTTCAAATCATAGATAAGAGTCATCACTTGGACAAGATTTTGGCTGCCATATTCTCATAAATAACACGTGGGTTTGTCCCCCCTAACAATTATCCACAAAATTCCATTTACAAATTAATCTCCCACTAAAAATCCATAATTACCCAATTATCCACATAATTAAGAATTATCTCAAATTACTTAAAATACTACTCACTTTTAACACCCTTTATACACCTTACAATCATGCTCATATAATACCTTGTATGGCACTAGTCCATAAATACCAGGTATTTTAGCTCAGGCCGTATTTTATCCCAAAATGACAAACCTCGACGAAATTCATTATCTTCTATTTGCTTACCTTCTATCCTTCATAAATTTACTCATTATGTGTTTGAAATAGCATAATGCTTATAATCTCAAGAAAATCACATCCTCGATTCTACGTCAATTAACCGAAGACGAAACTTTAACATACGAAAATGCGGGATGTAACATCATTCCCCCCCCCTCTTTGGAATATTCGTCCTCAAATGTTGACTGGTGCACTTATCATATTCATAACCTATGGCTCTTGCGAATACTTTAGTACTTTCCTTGCCATCTAGGCAACTGTCATGTGAATAAATCCAAAGGACAAGGCATTCCCCCCTTTAGGCCTCTTTCCCACACCATGACTTGTGATCTAAATCCTTCCAATCTCGTAACTGTTGCCACCTTTTATCATACATCCTCTACGACACTGACCTTGTAAGTGTGCCTATGCGACTCTTCTATACTTTTTCTTCCAGATTTTAGCCAATCTTTAGGCCTTACTTTGTAAACATATACAAAGCTTAATAAGATGTCTCTCTGGGCATCTTTAGATATACTGAAGTTCTTCGCTCGGTACTTTGTAGAATTTGCGAATTTTGCTACATCTTATTTTATAGACTTGGTTATCCATTCGTATGACTTTACTACATCTACATAGGTCATACTATGCCAAAACTCTTACTTTGATTTATCATTAGTGAGGTCTGTAACCAACTCTAGGTTACTCTCGTTGCTTATCCTTAAGACTGATGGTCTAATCTCATCTTATACTGTTGAACTTTTATCCATCTATTGTTGATTCACCTTAATGTTGATCCATCATCTACCACTGATAACTTGATCTCTTGTGTAACACTGCCGCTAGGGATCGCGTCTCATTGGGGCATCTGGAGTTATTAGATTGATCCACCAAGAAGTAATATTATACTTCCATACCCGTGATTTATAGCATCCCAATATGACTCACCTTATATGGGTATTTTAGTCCCTTACAATTCATGAAATCCTCTTTCCCTTTTGTTTTTCTTCTTCAAATCATTACACAAGCAATGTCCCAAATGTCATCATTTATTTATCACAGTTACACCCTCATTCTACTACTAGAGCATCATCACATCTCTTCTAAATGCTACTAGTCTTAGACTCCTTTGAGTTTATTCAGGCTAAATTGTATTTTCTACAACTTAGAGGAATTATCAGCTCTTTTGTTTTCACGGGCTTAGTCCTGAGGACTTATCCATCTTCGTCACCTTCTCACTTGCCCTCTCCTTATCCTTACTCATGTCTTTCTAATACCTTGTCGTTCTATCATACTTTAGATTACGACAGATTTCCATATGCTTTTATGGAACATCGAGACATCATATCGTCTCTAACTCTTCTTTTACTCTCTAATTAGACCTTTCGGTACTTAGAAACCATAGGCTAGAAGGTATGCCACTGACAACGCTACTATCATTCCTGGATACTGAATCCCAGCGCTTCTAGTCTTTTACCTGAAGTATGGACCATTCTCACCCTTCTATACTTGAGTATTTCGAACTTTTTTTATCTTTACCTTACTTACTTTAAAATATCACCTTACATTATTTTATCTTTCTTTCATAACCTCCCTCCCACATAGGTATAAATCATATCCACCAATTGAAGCTATATTATAATACTTGCACCTCTAGTGCCTATATAATTCGGTGGGAGCTCCATACCGACTTCTTATGAGGCTGTAACTTCTCTAACTAGCTTTATCATAGAGCCGTTATAGAATATAGTTGTTGTGTTGTCTCTCTTGAACCTCTAATATTATGAGTTATTCTGATATGTTCTCAATTGTGATTCCTATAACTTATGGGTCCAATAATCGGATTCTTGATTTACTTCGTTGATGTAACTCTTTAGTTTCCTCCTTTTTCTGATCGGCCTTTATGTCGGCTTAAGTTATCTCTCGATATGTGGTTCATGTTATTAGTTATTTTGTTTATCCTTTCATAGGCGTTGAGGGATATGCATGATATAATCCTTTAACAACTTAATCTTTTGTCTAAGTTCGGGGCTCAATTCTTTCTTTTAACGTATACTAGAATCTTCTACGGTTGTATATGCTGCATGTATAAAACTCCAAACCCTTAAGTGTGTTCATAATGTAACCCACTCGGGATCATTGATCGAATAATTTCTTTTGTTCCATCTTAGCTTGCTTTAAATGTAAGCTATTACTTTTCCTGGTCCTTTTGTCCCCTTGTTGCGTCCATACTTAGCTTATCTTAGTGCCAACACATGCTAGTGTTTTCATACAACTCATATGATCTTGAATATTACTTTTAATTTTACTTCCCGTTCATTAGCCACAGTAGGTGCCACTTTCCTTTGGAATTCTTACAATGTTATTGTGAGATTGTTGTTACATGACCATTTCCTCTTTAGGTCATTGTGCTTAGGTTGAAGCCTTCTTCCTTATTTCCTCGCGTAGAGGAAATTGGGCAGCTAGGTTTGAGGCATTTTGTTCATCGAGTTCGCGAGAGAGGGAGCGCGTTTGTGAAGAGTCAGGCTAAGGAACCATCGCATTCGCGAGTGGCAAGACGCGATCGCAAAGAAGGATTTTTGGTCAAAGTTGGATTGTGCTTCGCGAACGCGAGGCGTTGACCGCGTTCGCGAAGAAGGAATTGAGGCCTGGGAAAAATGTTTAAATAATCGTCTTATCCACGATTTTGCGATTTATTTCCACCATTTTTGAGCGATTTTGGAGCTTTTTAAAGAGGATTGAAGAGGAATTCTAGGGGAAACACTTGGAGGTAAGATTCATGGACTCAATACTCGATTCTTATATGAAATCTACCTAATTAATCATGGAAACTAAGCCTAAAATTGAAGAACAATGTCTTGTAATCGGAGACCTAGAATTTGGAATTTTAGGGGTCGTTGGTGGTTGGATTTTGATGCATTTAGTATGAATGAACTCAGGGAGTGATAAGAAGTCCATTGATGTAATTTTATCGGAATCCGAGACGTGGGCCCGGGGGTCGGGTTTGGCCAATTTTGGGATTTGTGTTGTAATTTGATTTCTTTCGAGTGGGCTTTGTTCCCTTAGCATATTTTGATGATTTTGCACTAATTTTGGTTAGATTTGGAGCATCCAGAGGTCGATTCGAGGGGCAAAGGCATCACGAGCTAGAGATTTGGACCTAGTAGAGGTGAGTAATGATTGTAAATGATGTCCTGAGTGTAAGAAACTCCGAGTTTCACATCGTTGTGCTATATTGAGGTGACACACACGCTTGATGACAAGCGTGGGGTCTCGCACTATTGGGGATTTTGACTTAGTCCGTCCCGAATGACTATTTTACCGCGTATTTGACTGAAATCTATTTGATGTCATCTGGTTTTGGGCTGAATGCCATATTTGGGCTTCGTGGCAACTATTTGATCCCTTAGGGTATTTTTATTGATATTTCCTCACTGTTTTGACTTTATACTTGAACTCAGTCATGCTATATTCCACTATTTTCATAACTCAGCCGTGTTTACTCTGTTTTAACACTGAAATGATCTTTTAAATGACATTTTGAGCTGAGAATCATGTTTGCTATTGCCCGAGTGGCTTGTGAGAATTTTGACTGAGTAAGGCTGAGGGCCTAATTGTGAGGAAACATTGATTATGATTACGAGGCCGAGGGCCTAAGATATGTATGCCACGAGAAGGCTTGTTGATATGAGGCCGAGGGCCTACTGATGATGCCACGAGTTGGCTTAATATTGCACTTAGGCCGAAAGGGGCCCCTCCAGGAGTCTGCACACCCCCAATGAGCGCGGGTACCTATGTGATGTGAGATGTAGCCCGAGGGGTTGGTATTATTTTGAGATATTGCCCGAGGGGCGAACCTTTATGTGTTTATTCTTCTTAATTGCCTGTCTTTTACTTGCTTAAATTGTTGAAAAGGTCTTATCATGAAGTATAAGATGAACTAAAATGACTTTCACATATCTTTACTGATTTATTTGATTTATTATTTTACTGGTTTTACTGCTTCGTTATAGCCTGCAATGTACCTTACGTGATTTTCTGCTTTCAGTCTTTAGTTATGATTATTACTCACTAAGTTGGAGTACTCACTTTACTCCCTGCACCCCGTGTGCAGATTCAACGTTGCTGATCCTGTCAGTGCGAGTTGAGAGCTCCCGACAGACTTCGGAGTCTACGAGGTAGCTTTTTGGCGTCTGCAATCCTGTGTTCTCTCCCTTTATCGTTTCTATCTCTTTATCAGACATTTTGTAATAGCTTATAGACTTTTCAGACTTGTATTAGGATTGATAGATGCTCATGACTAGTGACACCCTGGTATCGGGCTATGTTGGGTTGTATTCCGCAAATCATGCTATTATCTGCTACTTTGAGATTCTATTTATTATGCTTTAGAATTATTTCTTATGGTTTAATTGCTAAAAATTGAAATGGGAAGTGTCGGCTGGCCTTGTCTTCATGAGAGGCGCCATCACGACCGGGTCCGGGTTTAGGGTCGTGACACAACTACTAACTGCTCATCGGCCCATTCTCATATCCATATTCCGCATAATCTTTCTTGGGTTATTTCCTTGTCACTTACTGGCTCCATTTCTATCAATAACATCCTGATAAGAATCCTTACTTCCTTTTTCTAACGCCGTGCTTGCATAACGTTCTGGAATCATAGCATATTTGTAATATTTGGATAAGTGCAATCTCGCCCCTTTCTCATTTTTTTAGTGCGTTCTTCCTTTATCATTCCATATTCCCCCTTTAGGGGAGTACTAAGACTTGGAGCTATAACGACCTGCCTATAGATGTTTCTCCTCTTCATCTTTGGCGTCCTTTCACATCATCAATGACCCTTACTCGCCTTGCGGTAATTCTTTTGTGCCAAGAATAACAAAATTCTTCATTCGCGAGGGTGACACTTAGTGTAACTTGCACATGCAGTCCTTTAAGCTTAATTTTGCTCATATTGCTTGCTTTAGGGAAACGTCTCCCTGAATGACCATTCTCTAAATTCATCATTGATCTTCTTTTGTTGTCCATTCTATTTTTGCTGAAATGCAATACGAAATTCTCATGATGCTTACGCTTATCAAATCACTAAGTCCATAATTCATGTTTAATTTACCTTGTTCACTAGTCCATACAGATTTCTATTACTCTAGGGTCTAACCTTTCCTTTTGGTAATCATGTTAGAGTCGCGAACATATTTCTCGAAATGAGGATGTGACTATATGGCTTATACTCTTTTGTTGTCTTAAGGCCCATCACCGCTCGTCTCTTTTTTTCATTTGACTATAGATTCTGTAACACTCTACTGTTGCCATCCATGTATCATATCTCACTAATAATATTTCATTATCCCTCTTCGTACTTCCCTGCTAATATTTCTATTTATCACTTTATCCTGGAAACTTTAACAAGACATTATTTCGCTTTTTGTTTTACCTTTGCTTGCTCCATCTATAGGCTCATCCGACTGCCCAACATTCTCCCTCTACTAGGGATGGGAGCCATATTAAGATAATATTTATACTATCAAGGTTTCCTTTTTCTATCTTTGTAGTACTCATATCTAGTTGTACTATTTTAGTATGCACCATCTGGGTGTCTCACAAGGAGATCTATTAGCATATTTGCAATATCCTTCGGAAATATCAACTAATGCAAATAATTCATCCACCATTTTGGCTCACTCTAACCCCAGCCGGATCGTGATATTATGACCTTCTCTTAAACCATATTTGTTAGCTCACATAGATCATAACTTAGATCGGTGTGGCCAATTATACATACCTCTGTCATTGTTGAAGGTAACTCAAAATACTTATATCTCTTTTCCTAAATGGTAAATAAGGATAATCTTTATTAACTCGGTACCTTGTACCCTTCTTCACCTTGTTTCTTTTACTTGCTACAACTCGTGTCTAACTTTTGATTATGTTATTCCTTTTTACCGTAAGAGTGGATAAGTATTCCTTCCTAAAAGCTCCTTATCAAGAACCGTACAACTTTTAGTACATACATGATCTGCTGAAGACCTCTCATTTACTCATCATAAGCAAGATGCAAAATCGAGTTTCTCTAACTCAATACTTCCACAGCTATGTCTCTAATCGATCGTCCTTCTGAATGTAGGTATCGTCTTATTACAAATAGAAGTTCGGGATTTGAATTCTTATAAGTGAGCTCTACCCCATGAACTAGAGTAAGAAGAAAGAGTGACAGTCATAAATGCCTTGTAGCCTCCTGCTTATAAGTGTGGTGCACGACACACCCATAAACAAGACTCTAGCAGGTACATGACACACCCATAAACAAGACTCTACTAGACACGGCTTGTAGATTCCCTAGGACAGAACTGCTCTGATAGCACTTTTGTCACGACCCAAACTGATGGGCGCGACAGGAACCGGGTACCTTACTCAACTGATTACCAATGAACGTATCTTTCATATTATTCTATCATATGTCAATAAACTGAGTAAAGCATTAGGGAATACAAACTTATACATATGAAGTACGGGCCTATAAGACCAAAATAACCACTCGTGTATTGAACATAGGCCGACAAGGCCATACAATCTTTTACGTACATGACATATGTCTACAAACCTCTAAGAATACATAATTTTCATAAAGGACGAGACAGAGTCCCGTCATACCAAACAATACACGTCTAAATCATACTAACCAAACAAGCAACTCCAAAGCAAATGGAGCGCACCAACATCTTCCGCTGAACTGATAACCTACTTGGAGGGCTCTCGACCTGTCTATCGGGACCTGTGGGCATAAAACGCAGCATCCCCAAGCAAAAGGGACATCAGTACTAATGATGAACCGTGTATCTAAGGCACATAAATAAGTACATAACAGACATGGAAGAAATATAGAGTAAATGACTCAACCTATAAGTCTGGATAACTTTGTAAATCATGAAATAATTATAGTTTCATGCACATACGTATGAATGTCATGTCGTGCATAGGTACATATGTCATAACATCATCAGGCCTCTGAGTGCATCCCATCATATCATCTCGGCTACTATGGGAAAAATCATCAGCGTATACCAGCTGATCAGGTGGTGATGCGTATATAACGCCATAACCTATCCCATATATCATATGCATATATATACACACACAGATACATATATATATATATATATATATATATATATAGAAATATATATACATATATATATACATATATATATATATATATATACGTATAGAACGTCATCTGGTCATGGGTCAATGTATTTGTATATATGCATGAAATGCATAAGAAATACGTTAATAAAATCTCTCGGTACGTCATGAGACCATTATACCTCTGATTAATATCATGAAATAAACTTTATCAACTTACGTATTTTTGAGACCCATGAACAGATGATAGAATAATATGACACATGGGGAATCAAAAACATAAGCATCCCTAGTATTTCTATGAATACAATCATATATGGAAGTTATGCATTTGTTCGTTTTGTTTGTATCATATGAATCATGCCAAAAAAAATAAGGGATAGCCTTAACATACCTGAGACGGTTCTCTGGACAACCCTTCTAACACACTACAATTGCGACAAAACTCGTGACGGCAAGATCTGAGTAGGAAAATATCTGTATGATACTCTTGAGAAAGATTATACCGGGTTTCTTGCGTGAAATCTCCATTGCCTGACCATTTGATGTAAGGTCTTTTTTTGAATTAGATAAGTTTTGGATCTTTAAAATGGTATGACTAAGACTAAGCCATATATTACTAAAATGTGCCACATTTCAAATCATAGATAAGAGTCATCACTTGGACAAGATTTTGGCTGCCACATTCTCATAAATAACACGTGGGTTTGTCCCCCCTAACAATTATCCACAAAATTCCATTTACAAATTAATCTCCCACTAAAAATCCATAATTACCCAATTATCCACATAATTAAGAATTATCTTAAATTACTTAAAATACTACTCACTTTCAACACCCTTTATACACCTTACAATCATGCTCATATAATACCTTGTATGCCACTAGTCCATAAATACCATGTATTTTAGCTCAGGCCGTATTTTATCCCAAAATGACAAACCTCGACGAAATTCATTATCTTCTATTTGCTTACCTTCTATCCTTCATGAATATACTCATCATGTGTTTGAAATAGCATAATGCTTATAACCTCAAGAAAATCACATCCTCGATTCTACGTCAATTAACCGAAGACGAAACTTTAACATACGAAAATGCGGGATGTAACATCATTCCCCCTCCCCCTCTTTGGAATATTCGTCCTCAAATGTTGACTGGTGCACTTATCATTTTCATAACCTATGGCTCTTGCGAATACTTTAGTACTTTCCTTGCCATCTAGGCAACTATCATGTGAATAAATCCAAAGGACAAGGCATTCCCCCCTTTAGGCCTCTTTCCCACACCATGACTTGTGATCGAAATCCTTCCAATCTCGTAACTGTTGCCACCTTCTATCATACATCATCTACAACACTGTCCTTTTAAGCGTGCCTATGCGACTCTTCTATCCTTTTTCTTCCAGCTTTAGCCAATGTTTAGGCCTTACTTTGTAAACATATACAAAGCTTAATAAGATGTCTCTCTGTGCATCTATAGATATACTGAAGTTCTTCGCTCGGTACTTTGTAGAATTTGTGAATATTGCTACATCTTATTTTATAGACTTGGTTATCCATTCGTATGACTTTACTACATCTACATAGGTCATAGTATGCCAAAACTCTTACTTTGATTTATCGTTATTGAGGTCTGCAACCAACTCCAGGTTACTCTCGTTGCTTATCCTTAAGACTGATTGTCTAATCTCATCTCATACTGTTGAACTTTTATCCATCTATTGTTGATTCACCTTAATATTGATCCATTATCTACCACTGATAACTTGATCTCTTCTGTAACACCGCCGCTAGGGATCGCATCTCATTGGGGCATCTGGAGTAATTAGATTGATCCACCTAGGAGTGAGAGGATACTTCCTTAACTGTACTTTATAGCATCTGACTCACTTTATATGGGTATTTTAGTCCCTTACAATACATAAAATCCTCTTTCCCTTTTTTTTCTTCTTCAAATCATTACTCAAGAGAAGGCCCAAACATCATCCTTTATTTATCACAGTTACACCCTCATTCTGCTACCAGGGCAGCATCCCATCTCTATAAATTAGAGGAACCATTAGCTCATTTGTTTTCACTGGCTTAGTCCTGAGGACTTATCCATTTTCGTCACCTTCTCACTTGCCCTCTTCTTATCTTTACTCATGTCCTTCTAAAACCTTGTCGTTCTATCATACTTTAGCTTGCGACCGACTTCCTTATGCTTTTCCGGAATATCGAGACATCATATCATCTCTAACTCTTTTTTTACTCTGTAATTAGACCTTTCGGTACTTAGAAACCATAGGCTGGAAGGTATGCCACAGACAACGCTGCTATCATTCCTGGATACTGAATCCCAGCGCTTCTAGTCTTTTACCTGGAGTATGGACCATTCTCACCCTTCTATACTTGAGTATTATATACATTGTTTATCTTTACCTTACTTACTTAAAAATATCACCTTACATTATTCTATCTTTCTTTCATAACCTCCCTCTCACATAGGTATAAATCACATCCACCATTTGAAGCTATATTATAATACTTGCACCTCTGGTGCCTATATAATCCGGTGGGAGCTCCATACCAACTTCTTATGAGGTTGTAACTTCTTCTAACTGACTTTATCGTAAAGCCGTTGTAGAATATACTTGTTGTGTTATCACTCTTGAACCTCTAATATTAAGAGTGATTCTACTATGTTCTCAATCGTAATTCCTATAACTTCTGGGTCCAATAATCGGATTCCTGATTTACTTCATTGTTGTAACTCTTTAGTTTCCTCCCTTTTCTGATCGGCCTTTATGTTTGCTTAAGTTATCTCCCAATCTGTGGTTCACGGTATTAGTTATTCTGTTTAGCCTTTTATGGGCGCTGAGGGATATGCATGATACAATCCTTTAACAAATTAATCTTTCGTCTAAGTCCTGGGCTCAATTCTTTCTTTTAACATATACCAGAATCTTCTAGGGTTGTATATGCTGCATGTATAAAACTCTGAACCCTTAAGTGCGTTCATAACGTAACCCACTCTGGATCATTGATCGAATAATTTCTTTCGTTCCATCTTAGCTTGCTTTCAATGTAATCTATTACTTTTCCTAGTCCTTCTGCCCCCTTTTTGTGTCCATACTTAGTTTATCTTAATACCCACACATGCCAAAGTATTCATACAACTCATATGATCTCGAATATTACTTTTAATTTTACTTCCCGTTCATTAGCCACGGTAGGTTCCACTTTTCTTTGGAATGCTTACAATGTTATTGCGAGATTGTTGTTACACGACCATTTCCTCTTTAGATTGTTGCGCTTAGGTTGAAGTTTTCTTCCTTATTTCCTCAGCTAATCTTTTGTTGTAGTACTTAGGGAGAACCCTTGACTCTTGTAAAGCTGTGACCTTATTACGGACCATTTTGATGTCCTTCCTTGCCTATAATCATCAGTAGTTGCTTACCTCCATGCCCTTGTGCTTGTAAGGTTGCTTCTGAACTGATATTTTGATTGCCTTCCCAGTGGCACTTTCTTTTATCCCCGTAACACTCATATGGTACCTTTAACTACCCCGACTCCTATTTGAATATATCTCAAGTATTATAATGATATTACTGCGAGGCTGAATTCTTTATGATGGGGTTTAGTACATTTATCTTGCATTATCTGCTAATTTGTCTGTAACTGCTTGTTTAGTCATAACTAGGCTCTTCCTGAATCAACTACTAACTTCTCGTTGCCTCACTCTCATATCCATATTCCGCATAATCTTTCTTGGGTTATTTCCTTGTCTTAACTTACCTCACGTACTGGCTCCTTTTGTATCAATAACTTCACGATAGCGATCCTTACTTCCTTTTTCTGATGTCGTGCTTACATAATGTTCTGGAATCATAGCATATCTGTAATATTTGGATAAGTGCAATCTCACCCCTTTCTCATTTTTCTTTATGGCGTTATTCCCTTATCATTCCATATTCCCCCTTTAGGGGAGTACTAAGACTTGGAGCTATGACGACCTGCCTATAGATGTTTTTCATCTTCATCTTTGTCGTCCTTTCACATCATCAATGACCCTTACACGCCTTGTGGTAATCATTCTGTGCCAAGGATAACAAAATTCCTCATTTGCGATGGTGACACTTAGTGTAACTGGCACATGCAGTCCCTTAAGTTTAATTTTGCTCATATTGCTTCCTTTAGCGAAACGTCTCCCTGAATGACCATTCTTTAAATTCATCATGGGTCTTCTTCTGTTGTCCATTCTATTGTTTCCGAAATGCAATACAAAATTTTCATGATGCTGACGATTATCAAATCACTCAGTTCCTAATTCATGTTTAGTTTACCTTGTTCACCAGTCCATATTGATTTCTATTACTTTGGGGTCTAACCTTTCCTTCTAGTAATCACGTTAGCGTCGCGAACTTATTTCTCAAAATGAGGATGTGACTGTATGGCCTATACTATTTTGTTGTCTTAAGGCCCATCACCTCCCGTCTCTTTCTTCGTTTGATTATAGATTCTGTAACTCTATACTATTACCATCCATGTATCACATCTCACTCATAATATTTCATTATCCCTCTTCGTACTTCCCTACTAATATTTTTATTTATCACTTTCTCCTGAAAACTTTAGGAAAACGTTCTTTCGCTTTTTTTTTACCTTCGCTTACTCCATCTATTGGCTCTTCGGGCTGCCTAATATTCTCCCTCTACTAGGGACGGGTGTTACACCCCGTAAGTTTCATAACATCAATATTACTTTTTTCTAATATCTCTTGTTACATTTTACGATACTCCATAGTACTTATTAGTTTAGTTGATTGAACTAGATGTTTAAGAAATATTTTCCCATCTCCACTTAGAATTTGTTATTTTAAACGTGCCATGATATCTTTATGATCTTAAGTATATGATGATGATTTTAAATGTGCCATGATATCTTTATGATCTTAAGTATATATATATATATATATATATATATATGTATATGGGATAAGGTTATGGCGTTATATACGCACAACCACCTGATCAGCTGGTATATGATGATGATTTTGCCCACAGTGGCTGAGATGATATTATGGGATGTCCTCAGAGGCTTTATGATGTTACGTACGTACAGACCTATGCATTATGACATTTATACGCATATGCATGACACTATAAGTATTTCATGATTTACATAGTCATCCAGACTTACAGGTTAAGTCACTTACTCTATATTTCTTCCATGTCTTTAATTAATGTTGACTTATTATTATGTTTCAGTTCTGCCTTACATACTCAGTACATTACTTGCACTGACGTCCTTTTGTTGGGGACGCTGCATTCATGCCTACAAGTATAGACAATCAGTTTGGCGATCCCTTACAGTAGACGAGGTTTGCATTCAGCGAAGGATCGGTAAGACTCCACCTTATTCTTAGGGCAGCCGAGTCTATAAGTCATCGTGTCAGAGTTTTTGCTGCAAACTTATGGGTAGGCCGGTACCCTGTCCCATTTGATGTCAAATAATCTTAGAGGCTTTGTAGATAGAGGTTCAGTTTGTACAGTATGTTAGAGGCCTTGACGGCCCATATATATTCATGTTTTAAGAAAAATGGGGTGATACAATATTTTCTATTTACAATTTTATATTATGAGTTGTGGTCATGTTGGCCCATGATAGTTATAAAAGGAATGAATGAGTTACAGAGTGGTTCGCTCGGGCCACTACGGCACCGGGTGCTAGCCACACCTCCCTAGGTTCGGGGCATGACAAAGTGGTATCAGAGTGAGGTCGTGTCCTAGGGAGTCTACAAAGTCGTGCCTAGTAGAGTCTCACTTATGGGTGTGTTGCGTGCCATATTTATAATTGAGAGGTTATAGGGCATTTAGGAAATGGTACCTTTCTTTTGCTTCCAGATCGTGCCATAGAACTGAGTCGTAAAGAATCTGTAAGAAGCTTTCGCCAGATTTTGTATGCACCAGAGGTGCTATTACAATATAGCTTTAAGGCGTAGATGTAATTTCTACCTATGTAGAAGGGACGTTATGAAAGCGGCAGAAGATACGATGCGAGATTGAAAGGTAAGTAAGGTAAACGTGAAGAAGATACGAGATACTCAAGTACAAAAGGTTATGAATAGTCAAGACTTCAGATATAATTTGGGTTTTAAGTTTAATTTACAGAGGAGACCCTAGTTAAAATTTTGCAAATCTCTAAGAGTTAACATTCAAGGACGAATGTTCTAAAGGGGGGAAGGATGTTACAACCCGTAAGTTTCTTAACATGAATATTTTTTTTCTAATACCTCTTGTTACATTTTACGATACTCCATAGTACTTATTAGTTTAGTTGATTGAACTAGATGTTTAAGAAATATTTTCCCATCTCCACTTAGAATTTGTAATTTTAAACGTTCCATAATATCTTTATGATTTAAAGTATATTTAATATAAAGGTAAAATAAAATTCCTTCAAGTTAAAGATCTTTCACTTATATGATAGTATTATTTTTTAAAGACAAGAAAGAATAAAAGTATCATATAAAAATGGAATATTGGGAGTTCTTTTGTTCCTCCATTTGATATTAATTTGTGAAATTTATGTACCCTTCTAACGTGATTTTTATTTATGAGATTTTCTTTATTATAAAGATAGAAATTATTTTCTCAGATGAAAAAAAAGGTTATCTTTTTATCATTTCAAAAATTAAGCGTAAGAAAATTTATACTCTTTATGTGAGATTAGGAAAATTAGAAGTTAAGAAAATATATTTTTTTTAACATGAACGTTTTATTGAAATAGTAGTGTATGTATTTATTTTATATGGTACCACATGACCATGATAGTGAGTTGTATAATATGTATTAAAAGTGAGTAGTATTTTAAGTAATTTGGGATAATTCTTATTTTTGTGGGTAATTGATTAATCACCGGGTAACCGGACAATACCTAACTAACTAATAAGTTGGGATAAAGATTAAAATTCCCTTCCCACCCCCACGTGGCATCCCTATATGATTAACTAAATGACTCACAAATCTTGTTGAAAGATGGTAAATTCGCAAGATTTCTTAGTGGCTTAGTCATCATCATTTGTGAACGTTACTGAGTTAAAACAAAATACAGGAAACTGTTAGAAGAATAAAGAAATATATAAAATAGTAAAGAATCAGAAATATTCCGAGTCCACAATTTTCTTGTGCGTCCTTAAGGAATTTTAACCACCTCACACGTTGCCAAGGTAATGGATTAAATCCTCCCAGGATAAAACGGAATAAACCTTCCTGCAACAATGGCAATACAAACTGCAGGATACCAACGAACTCAAAGAACGGAGCAAAATCACACTTACGAATTTGAGAGAGAGACTGCGAATTAGGATGCAGTATATTCAGAAAGAAAGAAGTTCTAGAGTCTTTTTCGTATATGGAAGATGCAGCCTTGCCTCAGAATTTATAGGCAAATATCAGAAGAGGTGTCTGGAAAGGTGCCTTTTCAGAAAATACGCGGCCTGCCGCGGTTCTACCGCGATCGCGGCCGAACCGCGGCCAGAGAGCTTCTCTGAATCTGACTGCCGCGATTCTATCGCGGTCGCGGCAGAACCGCGGCCAGCGAGGCCCTCTGAACGTTCAGCAGTGATTTGGCATTTAATTAATTATTAAATAATTAAAATCGATCGATCATTTGACAAATCCAAAGCCAGAGCGACGACGACGGCGCGAGGGTTCATTCTCTTCAACTCCTTTTAAGAGCTTTAAGAAGTGAATCTATATATAAGCACATAAATGTGATTGTCCCTCACCAATGAGGGACAAAGTGCAAGACAAAAGTTCACTTCTTCAAATTTTCATTTTCCCTCCATTTTATTTCCCTCCATTTCCAATTCACACTTCTTCTCTTTTAAAGCCCAATGGCTTAAAGTCCAACAATCCCCCACATGAATGGGAATGGCTGTATCAAGAAAGATCATAGATGAAAGCTATGTGATTTTGCAAGTAAGGATTAATTGCATCTGGATAAGTAGGTTTCCCTTTGAACTTTCCGTAGTGAACATATGTCGGATATACTCGGTCAATCGGTAGATTTGATATCTTTGAACCGTCGAACTTTTAGTGTATACCTAGACAGCCATATGTCACACAACCAACCCTTAACCGTCTTTTGGTTCTCATTGTTGTGTTCGTTTTAGCCATGAACACCGCCTGGTTTCATAAGTGCGTAGAGAATTGGCCTTACAGAATTCTCATTGAAGCGGCTTCTTCTTCACACTTACATAGGTGATTCCTAAACGTGTAATCCTTTAGATTGACATTATTTGATAAATACCTCATCAAACTTAGGTAATCATTAAAGAACGTGTAAAGTTCTATCCTTGTTACTGAACATTGTCTTCATCACGAGAATGGACCAAAGATTTTGTTTTGACAATGTTGAACCGGTCAATCACAACTTTGTTTGAGCTCCTTGAACCTAGATCTCGGAACATCCAAAATTTTAGGTAGAGTTACCGCCATGTTGACTTGTCCTCGGCCATAGTCCCATTCCCTTAGATGATTTCTCAACTCCTTCTCTAGTTAAGCCTTTTGTAAGTGGATCCGCAACATTATCCTTTGATCTTACATAATCAATAGTGATAATTTCACTAGAAAGTAGTTGTCTAACGGTATTATGTCTTCGTCGTATATGACGAGACTTTCCGTTATACATAACGCTCCCTGCCCGTCCTATTGCAGCCTCACTATCGCAATGTATGCAAATAGGAGCCAAAGGTTTTGGCCAGAACGGAATGTCTTCTAAAAAATTCCGAATCCATTCAGCTTCTTCACCGGCTTTATCCAATGCTATAAACTCTGATTCCATTGTAGAGCGAGCGATACATGTCTGTTTGGAAGACTTCCAAGATACTGCTCCTCCACCAACAGTAAACATGTATCCATTTGTGGACTTTGTTTCTGATGAGCCGGTTATCCAATTAGCATCACTATATCCTTCAATAATCGCAGGATATTTATTGTAGTGCAAAGCATAGTCTTGGGTATACTCCAAATATCCCAGAACTCGTTTCATAGCCACCCAGTGATGCTTGTTGGGATTACTTGTGAATCGACTAAGTTTACTTATTGCACAAGCTATATCGGGTCGTGTACAGTTCATGATGTACATTAGACTTCCCAACACACGAGCATACTCCAATTGAGACGTACTTTCGCCTTTATTCTTCATAAGATGATGGTTTAAGTCAATTGGAGTCCTTGCACTTCTAAATTCCAAGTGTTTGAATTTTTCAAGTACCATTTTCACGTAATGTGATTGAGACAAAGCTAGACCTTGAGGAGTCCTCTGGATTTTAATTCCTAGAATTACATCGGCAACTCCTAAGTCTTTCATATCAAACTTACTAGCAAGCATACGCTTAGTAGCTTGAATGTCGGCAATGTCTTTGCTCATTATTAGCATATCATCAACATATAAGCAAACAATGACTACATGATTTTGAACGTTCTTAATGTAAACACACTTATCACATTCATTAATCTTAAAACCATTTGACAACATTGTTTGGTCAAATTTTCGCATGCCATTGTTTGGGTGCTTGTTTTAATCCATAAAGAGACTTAACAAGTCTACACACCTTCTTTTCTTTTCCCGGAACCACAAACCCTTCAGGTTGGTTCATGTAAATTTCTTCCTCAAGATCACCATTTAAGAAGGCTGTTTTTACATCCATTTGATGGATTTGAAGACCATACAAGGCGACTAATGCTATTAGCATCCGAATAGATGTAATTCTTGTTACTGGCGAGTATGTGACAAAATAGTCATGACCTTCTCGTTGTCTAAATCCTTTGACAACAAGTCTTGCCTTGTATTTGTCAATAGTACCATCGTCTTTCATTTTCTTCTTGAAAATCCATTTAGAACCCAACGTTTTATTACCCGGAGGAAGATCAACCAATTCTCAGGTATGGTTGCTCAATATGGATTCTATTTCACTATTGACAGCTTCTTTCCAATATTGTGCTTCTGAGGAAGACATTGCTTCCTTGAAGGTACGAGGCTCATTTTCTAACAGAAAAGTCAGAAAATCTGGACCGAATGAAGTAGATATCCTTTGACGTTTACTTCTTCTTGGATTTTCTTCATTAGGCATACCATCTGTTATTTCCTCCCGAGGTCGTTTTGACTTTTGGCAGGTCACTTCACTTTCCTTTTTATACGGATAAATAGTTTCAAAGAATTCAGCATTATCTGATTCTATTATCGTATTAATGTGAATCTCAGGATTTTCTGATTTATGAACCAGAAAACGATATGCCTTGCTATTGGTTACATATCCAATAAACACACAATCAACCGTTTTTGGACCTATCTTAACTCTTTTAGGTTTAGGAACTTGTACCTTAGCTAAACACCCCCACACTTTGAAGTATTTCAAGCTAGGCTTCCTTCCTTTCCACTTTTCATAAGGAATGGACTGTGTTTTACTATGAGGTACACGATTGATTATCCGGTTAGCTGTAAGTATAGCTTCCCCCCACAAGTTCGGTGGTAAGCCAGAACTTATTAGCAATGCATTCATCATCTCCTTCAATGTTCGATTCTTCCTCTCCGCATTTCCATTAGATTGTGGAGAGTAAGGGGCAGTTGTTTAGTGAATAATGCCATTTTCAAAACAAATTTCTTCAAAAGGTGATTCATATTCGCCACCCCTATCACTTCTTATCATTTTGATCTTTTTGTTTAGTTGCGTTTCAACTTCACTCTTGTATTGCTTGAAAGCATTAATTGCCTCATCTTTACTATTAAGTAAATAAACATAGCAGTATCTCGTGCTATCGTCAATAAAAGTAATAAAATACTTTTTCCCACCGCGAGATGGTGTTGACTTCATGTCGCAAATATCTGTGTGAATTAAGTCTAAAGGACTTGAATTCCTTTCAACGGACTTATAAGGATGCTTAGCATACTTTGATTCCACACATATTTGACATTTGGAATTAATGCAATCAAATTTTGGCAATACTTCTAGATTTATCATCTTCCGCAATGTTTTGAAGTTTACGTGACCTAAACGCGAATGCCATAAAGTGTTTGACTCAAGTAAGTAAGAAGAAACATTCACTTTATTGATAGGAACTGCTATTACATTTAGCTTAAAAAGGCCCTCATTTAGGTAACCTTTTCCTACATATACATCGTTCTTACTAAGTACAACACTATTAGAAACAAAAATACATTTGAATCCATTCTTGACAAGAAGTGAGGTAGACACAAGATTCTTGCGAATTTCTGGAACATGGAGGACTTGATTTAGAGTCACTATTTTTCCCGACATCATCTTCAACGCAATCTTGCCAACTCCTTCAATTTTGGCCGTAGATGAATTTCCCATGAAGATTGTCTCGTCGGGTCCTGCGGGGGCATAAGAAGAAAATAACTCCTTGTTAGCACAAACATGGCGGGTGGCTCCAGAATCTATCCACCATTCTTTTGGATTTCCTACCAAATTGCATTCAGACAACATGGCACATAAGTCCTCCATTTCATCTTCAACCATGTTAGCTTGATTCTTTTTCTTCTTATCATTCTTGGGCGCACGACAATCCACGGCCTTATGCCCAGATCTTCCACAGTTGTGGCAATTACCCTTGAACTTTTTCCTGCTTGGGTAATTCTTTGGTCCGGAAGCCTTCTTCCTCTTCTTATTTTGTGGCGCCTCCTCAACAACGTTTGCCCCCATTATTGTCGAGTTTCCACGTGACTTCTTTTCAGCATTTTTGTTGTCTTCTTCTATCCTCAGACGAACAATCAAGTCTTCTAGTGTCATCTCCTTCCGCTTGTGTTTAAGATAGTTCTTAAAATCCTTCCACAACGGAGGTAACTTTTCAATGAAAGCAGCGACTTGAAAGGCCTCATTTATGACCATACCTTCAATAACAAATTCATAATTAATAATAAGATAAATCTTATTAATAAAATTATTGATTCGGGTCATACCTTCAGCAAGGAGGTCATGCACAATGACTTGTAATTCTTGGACTTGAGTTATGACGGACCTAGTGTCAATCATCTTGAAATCCAAAAACCTTGCAGCCACGAACTTCTTAAGTCCGACATCCTCAGTCTTGTACTTCTTCTCTAGTGCATTCCATAATGCTTTTGAAGTTTCCATGACACTATAGACATTGTACAAGCCATCTTCCAAACAACTCAATATGTAGTTTTTGCACAAGAAATCAGAATGTTTCCATGCTTCAGTTACAACAAGTCGTTCATCATCCGGAGTATTTTCAGCCATGACCGGAGGATCCTCCTTGATGAAACGTTGCAATCAACGTAGTAAGATAGAAGAGCATCTTCATTTGCCAACGTTTGAAGTCAATCCCGGAAAACTTTCCGGGTTTTTCTGCCGGTGCCATAGCATGAGCAGGAGTAGAACGGCTTGTAACAGCAGCAACCGTTCCCGCAACACTTCCATTAGTTTGGTTTTCATTCGTCATATTTCTGTAAAGTTGAAAACAATACAGAACTTGTTAATCAGTGAAGTTTTTGATATCTTCAAACTGAATACCAAACCAACCATACAACACGTAACAATGGTGAAGTTTTTATATACTTCAAACCCGTACGTTTATTATTCCGGTAAAGTTTTTATGTACTTTAAACCGGACAGAAACAATTATAGGAGTAGAAAGCAACAAGGCTTTAGTCTCCAACAAAATATAAAGAAAATAATTTAATAATCAACACAGAAACGTTAGTAAAATTGTAAAATTCCTTAAGCTTGTGAACGTTACTGAGTTAAAACAAAATAAAAGAAACTGTTAGAAGAATAAAGAAATATATAAAATAGTAAAGAATCAGAAATATTCTGAGTCCACAATTTTCTTGTGCGTCCTTAAGGAATCTTAACCCCCTCACACGTTGCCAAGGTAATGGATTAAATCCTCCCAGGATAAAACGGAATAAACCTTCCTGCAACAGTGGCAATACAAACTGCAGGATACCAACGAACTCAAAGAACGGAGCAAAATCACACTTACGAATTTGAGAGAGAGAGACTGCGAATTAGGATGCAGTATATTCAGAAAGAAAGAAGTTCTAGAGTCTTTTTCGTATATGGAAGATGCATCCTTGCCACAGAATTTATAGGCAAATATCAGAAGAGGTGTCTGGAAAGGTGCCTTTTCAGAAAATACGCGGCCTGCCGCGGTTCTACCGCGATCGCGGCCGAACCGCGGCCAGAGAGCTTCTCTGAATCTGACTGCCGTGATTCTACCGCGGTCGCAGCAGAACCGCGGCCAGCGAGGCCCTCTGAACGTTCAGCAGTGATTTGGCATTTAATAAATTATTAAATAATTAAATAAATTTTGTCCAAAAATAATCTTATCGATCGAAATTTTGTCCAAAAATACGTACTCCTAAACCAAGGAAAAAGGATTTTTTGAAATTATCAGACCATTTTGTTTTACGTAAAAATTATGTGGTAGCTCATTCTACAAAAGTTATTGCTTGGATATTTTGTGGAAGCATTTTTTTTCCAATTTGAACTAGGATATTTTAGAAAAATTGAGTGTAAGAAGAGAAGAAACTTCTGCAACTATACAAGCTCAGTTCAAGTAGTATATGAGGATAGGAGAGATGGACTGAAAAAGAAAATGTAGACAACTTAATGGTACACAGAATCTTGATCGTGCTATTAATTACTATGAGAGCAGGTTGTTCATTTGAATAAAGGATACCATGGTTTTCATGATGTTTCCTAAATTGGAACTGCAAATATTTACTCACAATCTTAAAATTCATGGAATCAAACAATTTGTTGTGTCATTATGTGCAACCAGACAATCTTCTTGGAATGGCGATTTTAACTTCTTTTTTGCTGGTAATTCTATCTAAATTGTGGTTCCTGATAAGAGTATCATGATCAATCAGTTCTTTTTCTTCTCAATTTTTTGTAAATATCCTCCAGAATTCACAAAGCATAAAAAAAAGTGTGGATGAATGTGTGAAGTGTCTCTTAAACAATACTAGAAGCCAAATTTGTTTACAAAGTTTTGTACATAGTCTCCTTCGTAAGATCAGGTACTGTTTTGAATGGGGAGAAAATCATATCCAAAGTGATTAGTCGGGAGCAGGCAAACTTTAGATGGTACTTTGATTTCATGAATCGGTGGACAATGTTAAAGTTGTCCAAAGAACAATGCTTTGCATTTCAATTTTAACATTTCGCATGAGAGCATGGTACAATCTTTTTCAAGAGAATCGGCTCATATGTTAAGGCTATCCCTTCTTTCTTTTGGCATGATCTATACGTCACGAGCAAATGCACAATTTTCATAAATCACTCTATTCATAGAAATACTATGGGTGTCCATATTCTTGATTCCCCATGTGAATTATTATTATATCATATGTTCATGGGTCTCAGAAAAATATGTATTTGATAAAGTTTATTCGAAAGGCATATTGAGTTTGATGGCATTTCGAGAAAATATAATTAACGTATTTCTAATGCATTTCATGCATTGCATTCATTTAAACTGACCCGTGACCAGATGGTGTTATATACGCATATGTGTATATATATATATATATATATATATGGGAAAACGTTACAGCTTTATATACGCACCACCACCTGATCAGCTGGTATACGTTGATGATTTGCCCACAGTGGCCCAGATGATATGATGGGATTCCCTCAGAGGCGAGATGATGTTATGGCGTTATATACACGTATATATATGTATATGAGATATGGGAAAGGTTATGGTGTTATATAAGCACCACCACCTGATCAGCTGGTATATGATAATGATTTTTGCCGGTGGATGAGATGATATGATGGGATTCCCTCGGAAGCTTTATGAAGTTACGTACGTGCAGACCTATGCATTATATGACATTCCTACGCATATGCATGACACTATAAGTATTTCATGATTTACACAGTCATCTAGACTTACAGGTTAAGTCACTTACTCTATATTTTTTCCATGTCATTAATTAATGTTGAATTATTATTATGTTTTAGTTCTGCCTTACATACTCATTACATTACTCGTACTGACGTTCTTTTGTTGGGGACGCTGCATTCATGCTTGCAGGTATAGACAATCAGTTTGACAATCCCTCACAGTAGACGAGGTTTGCATTCAGTGAAGGATCGATAAGACTCCACCTCATTCGGAGTGCAGCCGAGTCTATGAGTCATTGTGTCAAAGTTTTTGCTACATACTTATGGGAAGGCCGGTACCCTGTTCCATTTGATGTCAAATAATCTTAGAGGCTTTGTAGATAGAGGTTCAGTTTGTATAGTATGTCAGAGGCTTTGACGGCCCATATATATTCATGTTTTAAGAAAATTGGTTCAGTGATAAAGTATTTTTCACTTACAATTTTATATTATGAGTTGTGGCCATGTTGTCCATGATAGCTATAAAAGGAATGAATGAGTTACAGAGTGGTTCGCTCGGGCCACTACGGCACCGGATGCCAGCCACGCCTCCCCAGGTTCGGGGTGTGACAACGGGAGCCATACTAAGGTAATATATATCCCATCAAGGTTTCCAGTTTTCTATCTTTGTAGTACTCATATATAGCTGTACTATTTTAGTGTACACCATCTGGGTCTCTCACAAGGAGATCTATTAGCACATTTACAATATCCTTCGGAAATGTCAACTAACGCAAATAATTCATCCACCATTTTGGCTTACTCTAACCCCAGCTAGATCATGATATTATGTCCTTCTCTTAAACCATATTTGTTAGCTCCCATATAGCATAACTTAGATTGGTGTGGCCAATTATACAGACATCTGTTACTGTTGAAGGTAACTCAAAATACTTATATCTATTTTCCTGAATGGTAAATAAGGATAATCTTTATTAACTGGGTACCTCGTACCCTTCTTCACCTTGCTTCTTTTACTTGTTACAACTCATGTCTAACTTTCAATTCCGTTATTCCTTTTTACCGTAAGAGTGGATAAGTATTCTTTCCTAAAAGCTCCTTATCAATAACCGTACATATTTTAGTACGCGCATGATCTGTTGAAGACCTCTCATTTACTCATCATAAGCAAGATGCAAAATCGAGTTTCTCTAACTCAACACTTCCATAACTATGTCTCTTATCGATCGTCCTTCTAAATGTAGGCATCGTCTTATTACGAATAGAAGTTTGGGATTTGAATTCTTATTAGTGAGCTCTACTACACGAACTAGAGTAAGAAGAAAGGTGACAGTCCAAAATGCTCTGTAGCCTCCTACTTATAAGTGTGGTGCATGACACACCCATAAATAAGACTCTACTAGACACGGCTTGTAGACTCCCTAGGACAAAATTGCTCTGATACCACTTTTGTCATGAGCCAAACCGATGGGTTGTGACGGGTGTCACACCTCCTTTTTGCGCGCCCTCCCCGAAGGGTTAAATGCACGGGTGGAGTTTTTCCAATTTAAGTGACAATATTCGAAATGGGATTATTTATTTAATTCAGAGTCGCCACTTGGGAAAGGTTTGGCTTTTGGTGTCCCAAGTCACCGGTTTATCTTGAATCCCAAATCGAGGAAATTTTTGACTTTTCCAAATGAAGTCTGCGAACCAGAAATTCTAAGTAAGGAATTCTGTTGACCCGAGGGAAGGTGTTAGGCACCCTCGAATCCCGTGGTTCTAGCACGGTCGCTTAAATTGTTATAATGGCTAAATATCTGATTTAAATACATGTTGTGACTTATGTGCTTTTATTAAGTTTAAACCGCTTTTATTATTATCATTTATTTTATAGAATTGCAACGTCGTGAAAATGCATCTCGAACCACGTCACAATCAATGCACCCGTAGTTGTTAACACATTTTTGACTCCGTTGAGACTTGGATTTGGGTCACATCAATGTGCACCCGATTTTTAAGAATATAATTTACTTAAAAGTCGCGCCTAAAGAAATCTGAACGCATTATTGTCTTTGGGGAAGGCAGTGGAATTCACTAAACAGTCCGTCCCAAATTCTAAGTATTTACCATGATCAATTATTGAGGGCCCCGCAATTTGCATTTTTATTTGGCGAGGCTCGTCTCATTATTTTAGAAGGGCACCCTACAGTGGCTATATTTCTACTGCGTTTATCTTTAAAGAGAAAGGCGATGCCAAACTTTACTTGTTTGAACAAATACAGACTGAATCCTTATTATGTTTGCCGAACCTAAACTTGTTTGATTACCTGATTGATTGTTCATGAGGTGAGAGTTGCCTCATGCTTTGTCTTCATCGAGTGAATACGCTTATTAATTTGCTAAGTGAGATTGCAACAAACTAACAACATATATTGAGTTATGTTTAACGACCTCCAAGTTCCATTTTAGCACTCTAACCTATTTGAAATTGATAAACGAAATCGGCTGTTTATTAGGAAAATTACTACTAAATGAACTCGAAATGACTATTAGTTTCTCCCAACAATCATCACATTATTTCGAAACAAAGAATCTATACCGAAACCCGATATCGAACTTATATTGGAGCACATAATCTGACAGGAAAAGCTGGCCTTCATGGCCAACTCTTAATGTGACTGCATGAGGGTTTGTTTGGGATACATTTATCCCGGACTTAATACCATAGATTTGTCAATTCAGAGGTCTGTGTAAAATACATACAAGTGCTTACCATGGCTCTATGTTATACAGTCATAACTAAACCAAACAAGTGTTATACTGAACTGAATGTATACTAAATCAAACATGCTGTCTAAGTCATACTGTCATTACTGTTGAGCCATGCTATCTAACAGTTCACTTTGAACAGAATGTATGCTAGTTTATACAGAATATTTGCAGTTTGCAGTAAAAATACAGGCCCAACTAACATTCGAACTATCTTTTACACCAATGCTATAATATAAACTGATATTCATTTCTCTATTATCTGCTTCAACTTCAAACTTTCAACAATACATGGTTCAAAGGTTGTGTACCTGGGAATATTTGCAATTGAAGAAGAGGGCAATCAGTAGAGTACAATGATAACAGAATGCAGCAGCAATCACAGCACTATCAGTAGCAACAGGGCAGAATAGCAGCAGGCAAAGCAATACAGCAAGAAACAGGCTCGAGTGCAGAATTGCGACTATGGCCAATAGAAAGCAAAAGCCAAATAACAGCCACACCCAGTGGAGTAGAATCAGAACTCCAGACAGACCAAACCAGTAGTAAACCAATGAAAAAACACTTGATTAATAGACACAAACTGGACTTTCCAAGAATCAGAACTGATTTGAACAATTTGAACCACTGAAACCCAATAATAATAGGAGGAAAAGGTTTCTGATTGTTGGTTGTATACCTTCTATCTCTTCACCTCTCTCTATCTATGTTTTCCTAAAATCAGCCATATCCTTTCTCTGTGTATATCTATTTGTATGTATTTCAGCTTTCAAGGTCCAGTGTCTGTATATCTTCCTTTCTCTTTCAAAGAATTCCTCACAGTCTCCTTCTTTTTTCTTTTTCCTTCCAGGTTCAGTCTGCCCCTGTATATCCCAGGTCCTCCTCTTTATAAGCCTAAACACTAACCCTTTTTAACAGCCTGTTTTAGAATATCCCAGTACCCCTCCCATGTGCCTTCCATTTTCAATTCCAACTTTAGCTAATTAAATATTAAACCCCATTCACATTCCCTGGCAGATTCAACTTTTCCATTTTATTAACTAAAAGCAAGTATGGGCAGTAGAATATATCTGACAGCATATGCTGTCAAACCAATTGAAATTGAAAACCCTTTTATGCAGGAAAACAGGTTGTGCACAATGCACATGCTGTGCACAAGTGCACATGCCACCAACTCAGATTTCAGTTACAGACCAAGCCTTAGGTTTCTGAAATCATATTCACGACTATAAGTAACAGGACTTGGTTCTTAATTGATTCAGGCAAATGTTCAACAGAAGCAAGTTGATTTGTTATTGTTCGGACAGTTGAAACTAATTGACGACACATGTCGACTCGACTATATTAGCATTAACATACACAATCGTAGCCAAAAATCAAACATTTAAACAGTATCGATACATGGTTTGAATTATACTGACTAAGCAGAAATGCACTCGAGGAGTTAGCTAGTCAGTCCAAACTCGAAACACAACCAATACACATGCCTTATCAGAAAAGGAGGGGGGGATTTAGACAAACACAGAGGTTTAAGTGAAGTGGACAAACAAAATTTGATAAAATCAAAACAAATATGAACAGACTTTTAAACAATCACACGGACTAAAACAAATAAAGGAAAGAAAGCAAACTTACCTTAAAACTTGAAAAGTTAACAGTTTGAACTCGGATTTGGACAAACTTTTCTTAAGGCTGAATGGACTTTAATCGAAGTGTTTCTCAAATGAGAAACACTTTGATTAAAGTCCATCAGACCTTAACCTCTTCGGTTTGAACCGGTTTGAACCAGTGACGAGGGACCTTGTGGTTTCGAAACTCAGATCTAATATTCGTGCTTCCCTGGTTATATTTGGACCAAACCAAGTATGGTTTGGTCACGAGGGGGGTCTGGGGGGTGTCTGGTATGAGTTTAAGGCAGATCGGTGTAGATTAGGTTCCGACTCGAATCTTCAAAAGAAGATTCGAGAAGGTGGGATAGGATTCGAAGTGTGTGGTTGGTAGATTTGGGTTCAGGATGGCATGGGGGTTCTATGGTGTTAGGGGCGAGGTCACTGGCGTCCGTGCCGCCGGTTTTCATGGTGAGGGGTACAGGGGCGGCTCTAGGGTTTGGGGGATTATGGTGAAGACGATGAAGGCTGGGGTTTGGATAGGGGGGCAGGGTAGTGTTAGGAGTTTATATAGTTAGTGAGCAAATGGATCCTGGCCGTTGGATGAGATGAGATGAGATGAAGGGCCAGGATCCTTTGACTAAACAGGGACGACGTCGTTTCAAGGATAAAGGTTTGGGGTCGGTCCGGGTGAGACGGGTCGGGTTTGTTGGTGGGTTACGGGGATTGATCTTGGCCGTTGATCAATCTGAGATCAACGGCCCAGATCACACTAGGCTAAAACGTCGTCGTTTGGATGTCCTGGGTATCAGGTGGTGTTGGACCGGGCAGGCCTGGGTTTTGGGTTGTTTGTTTGGGCCAATTTTGTTAAAATTGGCCCAAGTCCGGAAGGGAAGGGGTCCTTTCTTTATATTTTTTTTATTTTATTATTTATTTCCTTTTTATTTTAAAACAAAACTAAACCAAAAATCAAATTAAAATTAAATACACACTCAATACAATTATTTGCACACTAAAATATTTCAAAACAGGTAAAGTTGAACAAAAAATAAAATCACGGACGAAGATGCCTATTCATGATTTTCTATTTAACGACCAGATTACGGTTCGAAATATGCAGGACACATATATATTTTTTTGAATTTTGTTTTAATAAAGTAAATAAATAAAAATGGGCCGAAGTCACAAATAAATTAACAAGGTGCCGCACAGAAATCCAAAATTTGTACAGCAGGGCCAATTATTATTTTTTACTTCCTTTTGGAGCGATTGTCGTGCGAAACAAAAATCACGTGCTCACAGCTGCCCCTCTTTGTTCGGAAACACGAAGGGTTTTCGTGCAAAGATAAAGTGAGCGTGTATGAGCGATTTTTGCCTATAGACCACTCCGTATGAAGCATGTTTTTTTTTTTTGAAAGATCTGACCGAATCTTGCTTCAAAGATTTCCTACATATCCTGGGTTAAACAGGAATCAGGTCAATGTAGTTCGGGAAGTTTTTGGTAGCTGGGACTACCATGGGATTGCAATGCTTGCTGCTACTGCTGCTGCTGTTGCCACTGCTACGTTACTGACCGCCTTATTACAACCAAATGGAAATTGGAAACTGAGCTAACTACTTATGTGTATGTCAACTGCTAGTTACAAGATTCCTATCTATGATTCTTTTACGACTTGATCTTGGGTCTTAGCTGATTCTGCTTGTAGACTCCGATCTGAATCTTGATGCTTGCGAGTTGTGGTGACCTGTTTAATCTCTGGGATACTGAGTGAGACGCGATTGGTAGGGTTCAGGGCCTTAATTAAATGCTGGAGTCAATCCGCCTTCCATTTACTCCGAATCTTGGGACATCTCTTTTTCTTCTTTTTCTTTGTTGATTCCGAGCTGGGACTCAACTCATGGGGTCATTTCGATCCATGTGGGTCGAGGTTAGACCTGCGGGAGAAAACAAACGAACGAAATTTTCTGCCCCAGTTTCACTAGGAAAATTTCGTTAATTATTCGCCATGAAGTTCATAAAATTGATGAAAGAGGATATGCATGTTCAGTTCAGGGTTGGAGCCCTAATACTGACTAGCTAGGGAAAGGTTCAGTTTAGGGTTAAAAACCCTAATGCTGACTAAAAGGAAAATTCAGTTTAGGGTTTAAAACCCTAATGCTGATTGCAGGAAAAAGCTCAGTTTAGAGTTTAAAACTCTAATGCTGGCTGAAAGGGAAAAGTTTAGTTTAGGGTATAAAACCCTAATGCTGACTAAAAGGAAAATTCAGTTTAGGGTCTAAAATCCTAATGCTGATTGCATGGAAGAGCTTAGTTTAGAGTTTAAAACTCTAATGCTGGCTGAAAGGGAAAAGTTCAGTTTAGGGTTTAAAACCCTAATGCTGACTAAAAGGAAAATTCAGTTTAGGGTTTAAAACCCTAATGCTGATTAAAAGGAAAATTCAGTTTAGGGTTTAAAACCCTAATGCTGATTGCATGGAAAAGCTCAGTTTAGAGTTTAAAACTCTAATGCTGGCTGGAAGGAAAATTCAGTTTAGGGTTTAAAACCCTAATGCTGATTGCATGGAAGAGCTCAGTTTAGAGTTTAAAACTCTAATGCTGGCTGAAAGGAAAAAGTTCAGTTTAGGGTTTAAAACCCTAATGCTGACTAAAAGGAAAATTCAATTTAGGGTTTAAAACCCTAATGCTGATTGCATGGAAAAGCTCAGTTTAGGGTTTAAAACCCTAATGCTGATTAAAAGGAAAATTCAGTTTAGGGTTTAAAACCCTAATGCTGATTGCATGGAAAAGCTCAGTTTAGAGTTTAAAACTCTAATGCTGGCTGGAAGGAAAATTCAGTTTAGGGTTTAAAACCCTAATGCTGATTGCATGGAAGAGCTCAGTTTAGAGTTTAAAACTCTAATGTTGGCTGAAAGGGAAAAGTTCAGTTTAGGGTTTAAAACCCTAATGCTGACTAAAAGAAAATTCAGTTTAGGGTTTAAAACCCTAATGCTGATTAAAAGGAAAATTCAGTTTAGGGTTTAAAACCCTAATGCTAATTGCATGGAAAAGCTCAGTTTAGAGTTTAAAACTCTAATGCTGGCTGGAAGGAAAATTCAGTTTAGGGTTTAAAACCCTAATGTTGATTGCATGGAAGAGCTCAGTTTAGAGTTTAAAACTCTAATGCTGGCTGGAAGGAAAATTCAGTTTAAGGTTTAAAACCCTAATGCTGATTGCTTGGAAGAGCTCAGTTTAGAGTTTAAAACTCTAATGCTGGCTGAAAGGAAAATTCAGTTTAGGGTTTAAAACCCTAATGCTGATTTCATGGAAAAGCTCAGTTTAGAGTTTAAAACTCTAATACTGGCTGAAAGGAAAATTCAGTTTAGGGTTTAAAACTCTAATGCTGATCGCATGGAAAAGCTCAGTTTAGAGTTTAAAACTCTAATGCTGGCTGAAAGGAAAATTCAGTTTAGGGTTTAAAACCCTAATGCTAACTAAAAGGAAAATTCAGTTTAGGGTTTAAAACCCTAATGCTGATTGCATGAAAAAGCTCAGTTTAGAGTTTAAAACTCTAATGCTGGCTGAAAGGAAAATTCAGTTTAGGGTTTAAAACCCTAATGCTGATTGCATGGAAAAGCTCAGTTTAGAGTTTAAAACTCTAATGCTGGCTGAAAGGAAAATTCAGTTTAGGGTTTAAAACCCTAATGCTGATTGCATGAAAAAGCTCAGTTTAGAGTTTAAAACTCTAATGCTGGCTGAAAGGAAAATTCAGTTTAGGGTTTAAAACCCTAATGCTGATTGCATGGAAAAGCTCAGTTTAGAGTTTAAAACTCTAATGCTGGCTGAAAGGAAAATTCAGTTTAGGGTTTAAAACCCTAATGCTGATTGCATGGAAAAGCTCAGTTTAGAGTTTAAAACTCTAATGCTGGCTGAAAGGAAAATTCAGTTTAGGGTTTAAAACCCTAATGCTGATTGCATGGAAAAGCTCAGTTTAGAGTTTAAAACTCTAATGCTGGCTGAAAGGAAAATTCAGTTTAGGGTTTAAAACCCTAATGCTGATTGCATGGAAAAGCTCAGTTTAGAGTTTAAAACTCTAATGCTGGCTGAAAGGAAAATTCAGTTTAGGGTTTAAAACCCTAATGCTGATTGCATGGAAAAGCTCAGTTTAGAGTTTAAAACTCTAATGCTGGCTGAAAGGAAAATTCAGTTTAGGAGGTGTTCTGTGGGAACTTGTACAAAAGGAAGCTATGTGGGGGGAATATTTACAAAGTGGATTCTTTGTGCGGATTCTGTACAATGGGGTATGCTGGGTTTTTGTTTCAAAACGGGTTTCCCAGGGTTTGTTGGGGTAAGCTTGTTGGGGAATATTTGATGAAATTCCAACGGGGAAATTTTTTTTTTTTTTTTATACTGGGGAGACTTTGTGGGAGATTGTACAAAAAAGAGAGACTCTGTGGGGTTTTGTACAGGGGAAGACTCTGTGGGGATTTGTCTGAAGGTGGACTTGCTGGGGAAGATTTCAAGATTTCTCTCTTTCTTCTTTACTCCGGAACACCATCAAGCGTCATGATTCATCATGCTTGGGTAATCATATCAACGAGATGAGGTGCTTTCCTTCATGAGACGGGATTCCGTGCAAACAAACCTGCCACCTGTCATTTCCGGTGTGTCCTGAACTCGGGGTTAAAATGCAAAAGGGATTCGAAAAGAAACAAAGAAAGGGGAAAACAAATCAGAAAAGGAATACCCTTTTCGGGATGAGAAAGACTTATCTGAGGAAGATAACGCTGGCTTTAAATGACATGACATGCTTTTTGGACTGGACGTCTGACCTTCTAAGAGCTTGCGTTTTCCTGAACCAGAACGGATCTGTGATTCCAAACTGGTGGCACTCTGCCGAAACTTTCTTGGGATGGAGTCATTCTTTTCGGCCAACAGCGCCCTTTTGCGGGTTTTCGCTGGCTGACCTCTCTCATTTCTCTTCCTGTCATCGCTTGATAGCACTCTTTGCGAGTTTTTACTAAACAAGCTCTCTCATTTTGGTTTCTCTACTCCCGTCGCCTCGTGGTGCCCGAAGGTTTTCACCGACGAGACTCTCTCATTTTATCTCTCTCAATTCAGAGTGTGCCGGTCTCCATTTGTGACGCTTATTGGTTTCCCACTATCTTTGGTAATTGATCTGAAGGCTTGTGCTTGGTAAAGAGAGGTAGATGATACTAACTTCTAAACTGCTCGACGTGCCCCGGTTTCAATTTCAGGGTGAATGGGATTTTATTGTTGGTGTGACTGAACCTCAGGGAGAGGCTGCCTACGTATCCTTTCGGAATCAAGTCAAACGTAGTTCAGGCCTCAATCAAATTTGTTTTGTTTTTTTTTTTTCTTTTCTTTTTTTTTCTTTTTTTTTCTTTTTGTAGAGAGGATTGGGTAGTGTTTGGGAGTAGTGGGGGATAAAACCTTCGCCATTCTCAAATGTGTCGGGACCGCTTGGAGTATGATCTAGACGTAGTATCTCTTGATTGCATCTGCATTCACCGCTGTGTCAGGGTCATTTCCTTCGATATCACCTAAATACAATGCTCCTCTTGGCAATATTTTCCTTACGATGTATGGGCCTTTCCAATTTGGGGCAAACTTTCCTTTTGCTTCTTCATGATGCGGCAGAATACGCCTCAGTACCAGCTGACCTACTTCGAAATTCCGGGGTCGGACTTTCTTGTTGTAAGCACGGGCCATCCTTCGTTGGTATAACTGTCCGTGACAAACTGCAGCCATCCGCTTTTCATCAATCAACGTCAATTGCTCTAACCGAGTCTTAACCCACTCGCTGTCCTCGATTTCTGCTTCGACAATGATTCGAAGCGAAGGAATTTCTACCTCTGCCGGTATTACAGCCTCGGTCCCATAAACCAAAAGATAAGGAGTCGCTCCCACCGATGTGCGTACCGTAGTGCGGTACCCCAATAATGCAAAAGGTAACTGCTCATGCCACTGTCGGGAACTTTGTATTGTTTTCCTCAAAATCTTCTTGATGTTTTTATTTGCAGCTTCCACAGCACCATTGGCTTTTGGCCGATAAGGAGTGGAATTCCTGTGTGTTATCTTGAATTGCTCGCACACATCTCCCATCAAGTGACTGTTCAAGTTTGCTGCATTATCTGTAATGATAGTCGCAGGAATACCGAAGCGACAGATAAGATTTGAGTGTACAAAATCCACCACAGCTTTCTTGGTGACCGACTTGAGAGTGACAGCCTCTACCCATTTCGTAAAGTAGTCTATGGCAACTAGTATAAACCTGTGTCCGTTCGAGGCCTTTGGTTCAATTGGTCCAATGACGTCCATGCCCCAGGCGACAAATGGCCATGGTGCGGACATGGGATGCAGTTCCGTGGGAGGTGCATGAATCAAATCACCGTGCACCTGACACTGATGACACTTCCGAACGAAACTAAAGCAATCCTTTTCCATGGTCATCCAGTAATAACCTGCTCGAAGGATTTTCTTCGCCAAGACATACCCGTTCATGTGAGGTCCACACACACCTGCGTGTACTTCGTGCATGATCTTTCTTGCCTCCTCGATATCGACGCATCGTAAGAGATTGAGGTCCGGGGTCCTCTTATATAACAATTCACCGCTTAGAAAGAAACCACTTGCATGTCGCCTAATGGTCCTCTTCTGATCTCCAGTAGCATGCTCTGGGTATTCTTGCGTCTTCAGGAACCTCTTGATGTCATGGTACCAAGGCTGCGTATTTGATCCCGCCTCGATTACACTGCAGTAACCGTGTCTTTCCTTGATTTGGATTTCCAAAGGATCGACGTGGGCGTTGCCCGGGTAGGGTAGCATAGAAGCCAGAGTAGCAAGTGCATCTGCCAGTTCATTGTGACACCTCGGAATATACCTGAACTCTATTGAGGTAAAGCGCTTGCTGAGGTCCTCCACATGTTGTCGGTATAGGATAAGTTTGACATCCCGAGTTTCCCACTCGCATTGAACTTGCCGGATGATCAGGTCAGAATCTCCCATAATCAGTAAGTCTTTGACATCCTGATCGATTGCCATATGCATGCCCATAATGCAGGCTTCATATTCAGCTGTATTATTTGTGCAGAAGAAACGAAGTCTAGCTGTGGCGGGATAATGCTGACCGGTAGGTGAGATCAAAATTGCCCCAATCCCTATACCCTTGGCGTTCACGGCTCCGTCAAAGAACATCTTCCAAACATGAGCTTCCTCCGAGATCACTTCTACGGTGTTTACCTCTTCATCTGGAAAGTAGGTATCTAATGGCTGGTATTCCTCATCGACCGGGTTTTCGGCCAAATGATCTGCTAACGCCTGGGCTTTCATTGCCGTGCGAGTGACATAAACTATGTCGAATTCCGTAAGCAAGATTTGCCATTTAGCCAGTCTCCCAGTAGGCATTGGTTTCTGAAATATATACTTCAAGGGATCCAACCTGCTTATGAGGAATGTAGTGTGGGCTTGGAGATAATGTCTCAGCTTTTGAGCAACCCATGTGAGAGCGCAGCATGTCCTTTCCAGCAGAGTGTATTTGGCCTCGTAGCCGGTGAATTTCTTGCTCAAGTAGTAGATTGCTTGCTCTTTCTTTCCGGTTATGTCGTGTTGCCCGAGGACGCAACCGAAAGAGTTCTCCAAGACTGTCAGATACAAGAAAAGTGGCCTCCCTGGTTCTGGAGGGACCAAGACTGGGGGATTCGAAAGGTATTCTTTGACTTTATCAAAGGCTTCTTGACACTCCGTTGTCCACTTAATCGCCGCATCTTTCCTTAACAGCTTGAATATGGGCTCACACGTGCTTGTCAGCTGGGCAATAAACCGACTGATGTAGTTCAGCCTGCCCAAAAGACTCATCACGTCTTTCTTCGTTCTTGGGGGAGGTAGATCTTTGATAGATTTTATCTTAGTCGGATCTAGCTCGATACCTCTCCTGCTTACGATGAAACCCAAAAGTTTACCTGACGGAACTCCGAAAGCGCATTTGGCTGGATTTAGCTTCAAGTCATACTTCCTTAGCCTCTCGAAGAATTTCCTCAAGTCTTGGATGTGATTATCCTGCGTCCTGGACTTGACTATCACATCGTCCACGTACACCTCTATTTCCTGGTGCATCATGTCATGGAAAATGGCAGTCATGGCCCTCATGTAAGTAGCCCCAGCATTCTTCAGACCAAATGGCATGACCCGGTAACAGTAGGTGCCCCAAGGCGTGGTGAAAGCAGTTTTCTCGGCGTCCCCTTCATCCATCAGCACCTGATGATATCCAGCGTAACAATCTACGAAAGACTGTATCTCGTGTTTGGCGCAATTATCAACGAGGATGTGGATGTTAGGCAGCGGGAAATTATCTTTAGGACTTGCTCTGTTCAGATCTCGGTAATCTACACATACCCGAGTTTTCCCGTCCTTTTTCGGTACTGGAACCACATTCGCCAGCCATGTTGTATATTGGACTACCCGGATCACTCCCGTTTTCAGCTGCTTGGTGATCTCCTCTTTAATCTTGTCACTGACCTCAGTTTTGAACTTTCGTTGCTTTTGTTGAACTGGAGGACAATCAGGATGAATCGGCAATTTGTGAACCACTAGATCAACACCTAGTCCCGGCATGTCATCATATGACCAAGCAAACACGTCTTTGAATTCAAGAAGAAGTTGAATTATCGCCTCTCGCGTTTTCTTGTCCGTATGAATGCTTATCTTGGTCTCCCGGACTTCTTCCGGGGTTCCTAAGTTTACCGGTTCAGTGTCATTCAGATTTGGCTTAGGTTTATTCTCGAAATATTCCAACTCTCGGTTTATCTCCCTAAAAGCCTCTTCCGCATCATATTCTGGTTCTGGGTTCATTAATTCGCAGTTAAATAGCTCATTGTGATCTGGGCGTGAAGTCCGCAAGCATGTCATATTTAAAGCCGCATTATTAGGACTGAAAAGGAAGATGAAAGGAAAACTAATAAAAATCAGAACAAAGAAAGAATAGGAAAGCAATGATGATTTTTTTTGTATATTTTCTTTGGAAAATTGGAAGACAACAATGTTTACAACTAGGAATTCAAAACAACAAAAAAGAAGAAAACGTTCAAGCTATGTCCCGGAGATAACTTGTGATACAGGAAAGGTGGCAGGACAGGTCTACCCGGACTTCCGTCTAGTCTGGAATGGCGTGGCCTTCCAGTTTTGGAGTTGGGCGTTCGGTCCCATGTACAACATCTCAGCAGTGCTTGTGCCTTCACCTGGTTGAACCATGTGGACCTCGTAGAGCATTTCTCTCATCGCCCCACATATTTCCTCGATTTCCTCAGCTGTGAAGACCTCATCATCTTCTTCTTCAGCGTACCTTGGCCTGACGAAAGTCGCATATAAATCCGGCAGTGGTTGAGGCAACTTCCAGCCCTCATTTCTCCTTTTCTTTGCCCATTTTTCGTCTGCTGGAGTAGGTTTGAAACCTAGTCCAAAAGGTTTCTTGATGACTGGCAAAGTAACGGGTTCTGTTATTCCCTGAAGGGTTCGTCCAAGTCCCTTCCCTGGCCTAAATCCGTGCCTGATCATCTCTTTGGCCACCATGACCGAAGCGTTAGACAAGAAAGGCTGGGGGCAAGGTACTCCCTCTTCGTGCTGCTCTGCCAGTACCACCTCGAAAGCTTGATAGACCGTATGTTCGCTCCCTTCTCTCGGTTCAAGATACGGGATGGATGGGTCCCGATAAATGGCATGTTCGTCTTCCCCATGGACCACGATCTCTTGGTCTTCGTACTCGAACTTCACCATCTGGTGAAGAGTGGAAGGCACGGCTCCTGCCGCATGGATCCAAGGTCTGCCAAGGAGGAAATTGTAGGATGTGTCCATGTCGATCACTTGGAAGGTTACTCGAAATTCGACTGGTCCTATGACCAGTAGCAGGTCTATTTCTCCCATGGTATCTCTCTTGATTCCGTCGAAAGCTCTTACGCAGACATTGTTGGGTCGGATTCTTCCGGTCCCAATTTCCATCCTTTGTAGCGTGGATAGCGGGCAAATGTCAACGCCTGAGCCTCCATCCAACATTACCCGCTTGACATAGTAGTCCTCGCATTTAACTGTTAAATGCAAGGCCTTGTTGTGTGCCGCTCCTTCTGGGGGTAAATCATTCTTGCTGAAAGAGATTTGGTTGACGGCGAAGAATCTTTCTGTCATCCGCTCTAGTTGCTCCACCGAGGTTCCAACTGGTACATATGCTTCATTCAGGGTCTTCAGTAAGATCTTTTGATGCTCGGCCGACCTTATCAATAATGATAGCATGGACACTTGCTCAGGGTGCTTGCGCAGCTGATCTATCACTTCGTAATCCGGCATCTTCATTTGTTGGAAGAACACTTCCGCTTCTTCAACACTCACAGGCTTCTTTGGAGGGAAGCGCCTTTGTGTGGCGTTGTTCAGTTCTTGGGTATTTGAGTACCCTCCAATGAAAGTATTTTCTGGAAGTTCTCCCATGACCTCTTTACCTTTGTACATTACCAAAGTCTTTTGATAATTCCACGGCACTGTGGACGGGTTGGTCATTGGCTTTTGTGGCACGCGTCCGATAACCACTGGCTCATTCAGCCGAGGTGGTTGAATCGTCCCCCGGACCACATAGGCCCCTTTTGGCACGTACATAGGTTTTGTCTTTTTGATCCCGGATTTCTGCGTCTTCTCAGCTTGACCTCGTGGTATGTAAAGAACTCCCCCTTTTGCTGGTACCACTTTCTTCTCCACCTTCTTTTCAGGCTTGCTCTCTGCAACCTTGGCCTCCTCCCCCTTTTCTGATTTTTGGTCTATTTCAGGCCTCTTCCCCGTGTCGACAATGGCAATTATGGCTTTCAAAGCAGGGTCGAACTCTTTGTCTTCACAAATCATGCCGATCAGCGGCCCATTATTGTGAGCGGGCAATGGATTGTTAGTCACATTTGGGATCTCTTCGTCCCTTAGCACTATTTTCCCCTGCTCTATCAAATTTTCGACCACTCTTTTCAATGACCAGCAGTCGTTTGTATCATGTCCCTCAGCCCCTGAATGATAGGCGCATCTGACTCCGGCTTTGTAAGAAGGCGATGTTGAGTTTTGCCTTGTTTGGGGAATTGGTTGCAAGAAACCCAATTGGACTAGCTTAGGGAACAAAGTAGAGTATTGTTCACCGATGGGCGTGAAAGTCCGCCGTTGAGGTGGCTCCTGGGGGCGGTAGTTATTCTGCGGGGGTTGCAAGTTATAGCGGTTGAGGTAAGGAGGCTGATTTCTGGGAAGTGGAGCTGGGCCTCGGTTGGCTTGTTGCGGTGGATGGTTATAAGGTTGGGCATTCATGACCATATAAGGTTGATGAGCATATGCCAAATTTGAGTGGGGGTAGTAATGTTGTGGGGCTCTTTCCGGGAAATGGGGCATAGGACGACGATACTCCCTTGCTTCAGAGGCTGCCATAGTCGTTTCTTCTTTCTTCTTCCCCCTTGTTGTTCCTCCAGACCCGCTTTGGACAGCCTGAGAGGTTGCCCTTATGGCTGCTTGACTCAAAATCCTTCCCGTTTTCAACCCATTTTCCACCATCTCTCCAATCTTGATCGCTTCCGCGAATGGCTTACCCATGGCCGACATCATGTTTTGGAAATAGTCAGACTCTTGAGCCTGGAGAAAGGTAGTGACCATTTCCACTTCATCCATGGGAGGCTTCACTCTCGACGCCTGTTCACGCCACTTAATAGCATACTCTCTAAAGCTTTCCGAAGGCTTCTTCTTCAAATTCGACAGAAGAGTTTCGGTCTGGCGCAATGTCGATGTTATATTGGAATTGTTTTACAAAATCTCTGGCGAGATCATCCCATATATGCCATCGGGACATTTCCTGATCCATATACCATTCCGAAGCTATCCCTACTAGACTTTCCCCAAAGTATGCCATTAGCAGTTCTTCTTTTCCGCCGGCTCCCCGCAATTGGTTGCAGTATTTCTTAAGATGTGCAATGGGGTCACCGTGCCCATCGTATTTCTCAAACTTGGGGGTCTTGAAACCCGTCGGCAGGTGCACGTGAGGAAACATGCACAGGTCAGCGTAAGAGACGCTCTTTTGTCCGCTCAATCCTTGCATATTCTTCAGACTTTGTTCAAGGCTCTTCATCCTTTTGGCAATCTCATTTTGCTCTGCAAATCTGGGGTTCTGATCCTGCCCGGGTGCAAGCTCGCACTGAGGCGGAAAAGTATTAATATTGGTAGCGAACCTAGTTGGTTCCATTGAGAACGAAGGGGCTTGGAATGTAAAAGATGATGAGTCAAAGCTTGGCTTGTATGTGGTAGGTTGTGCCGTAACCGGGCAAGGCGATGCAGTAAAGATGTTCATGCTTGCATCAGTGGCCGACATTCGGGGATGAGGCTCAGAAGGTGATCCAGCAGAGAAGGCGGAGGTGGCTGGGTACCCAAATGGAGTAGCAGGATAATTTATGGGGACATTGGACGTTCCACTTGACCTGGAGAATAATTCAGGGAATCCGGGGACGACACTTGGCGGCTCTTTCCCGTTGTTCCAGTCGTCTAGCATTTCCAACATGCGGAGCCGTAGGATTCTATTTTCCTCCGCAGTTGCGGATTCAGGTGTGAGGACGGCTGAGATTGAGCTCTCCTCAGAAACAGGGGTCGTTTGCAATGGAATTTCTGAAGACATTTCCACACTTACTTTTGACCTGGTAAAGTAAGTGTGAGTACTGCTTCTTGCCCTAACAACAGGTAGTTGAATACTTCTCCTTGACCTCGTGAAGTATGAGTGCGAGGCCAGACTTTCACCAAACCAACCGTCTTTTCAAAACCCTGGGAAAATGCTCAATGACAAACGCACGGTCAATTTTGCAGTAAATAATAGATAGTTAATCTCACGTTGGGCATGATGCACCTATACAGTTAAGTGGATTACTATATGTTTGCTACGAGAGCATGCGTCATTCCGGCATTTTTCTCTTATTAGTTTTTCCCCTTTTTTCTTTTCTTTTCTTTTTCTCTTTCGTTTTTCTTTATTTATTTTATTAATTTTGCAGTAAAAGAAATGCGACCGGATCCGATGAGGATTGCCTACGTATCACGATGCCTACGTGAATCAGATCATTACGTAGTTCGAAAAACACAAATGAACGTGAAAGAAGCAAACTCTTTATTATTGAAGCAGTCTAATACAAACTACATTCTGCCAAAATCAAACTTTGAGAAAAAAAACAAACCTAGACTCAAAAATAGACTAAAAATCACCCTGATGGAAAAACAAACAGAAGACGCTAAGATACAGGCTTGACTTATAAGTGCATTATGGTTTTGAAAATTGGTGTTCGCGGGGCATCGTTCGGCCTCGCCGCGGTCCTAGGCGTGAGATCCCTCTCAAGTTGCTCCAGCTCGTGCATAGTCTGCTTGACATAACCCATTACTGCCGAGAGGACGGTAACGCTGGACATGTTCTCACATCGTAGGCATCGTCTGGTGATGGCATGGGCAATGGCCTTGATCCTATCTCTGGTTTGCTTCTTCTCTACGAGCAGGTGTTTTATCTGATCGCTGCATATCTTGAAGACTTGAGCATCTTGTACATGCTGATGCTTCAGTCGCCGTACTTCCAACTTCATCTGGGCTATTGAGTCGTACCAGTATCTGCTCTCAATTTGGAAATCCTTGGCCTGATTAACTGCTTTGATCTCAAGTGCAGCCATCTCTCTCTTTATCTTAGCAACAGTCTTCTCATGGTCGCTTTCCAATTGAATCAGGTACCTGCGATGCTTATCTGCTCTTGTATCCCACTGTGTCCTAAGCTCTGCTATGATGTTTTCAGATTTCTCCAAACCATCTCGCCATTCCCTGATTTCACCTTTTAGCCCTTTTATCAGCTGCTCGTCCGATCGACGCCTTGGTTGTCTATCTGCATCCAATCTTATTTGTTTGATCTGGGTTCTGAGCATTTCATTTTCTTGAATTAACCTGTTCCGCTCTCCCAGATCGGTAGCAATTTGCACGTTGTGCTCGTATTTCATGCCTTCTACTTGTTGTTTTAACCTGCTGATTTCGGCACAATAGCCTCTTTCCTTTGCTAACCAATCCCAATGCCTTTGCGATGACTCGGTGAAATTCCGGATGTGGGGTCTTTTAGCTGGCCTTTCATGCTCGAGTTCCCTCCTATACCATGCAAGGTAACCAGGCGCCGTTTCTCCTTTGGCTCGATCCCGCACGCAAGTATCTGATTTCAGATATTGGCCCTCATTCCAGATTTGGCGAATCTTTGCTTCTGGGAACTGTCCGTTAGGACTTATCTCAACTGCTTGAGTGCTAAAATCTTCCTCATGAGGTACTGTCTGGCATCTTCCGAACTGTCTCAAAACTCGGCCGGGTGCGTAAGGTTGAATGCTCTTAAGCCCCATCAGCAAGAAATGAGTTTTAGCCGCCGACATATATAAGATCTCATCAACAGGCAACCATCCCAACGTCCATTGTATTTGGCTGGCAGTAAGAGCTTGAAAGAACGAGGTCCATGCCAGGACTCCTTTGGGCAAAATGATCCCTTTGGTTCTCGTGTAAGATTCTTCTATGCGGGTCTTTTCCGGGGAACCATGGCTCAAAATCTCGGAATGATGGCAGAGGTGCTCAGTTATCCATAGCTGTAGGAGCAAGTTACAACCTTCAAAGAAATTTCCCCCGGCTTTACAAACTGTAAGAGCTCGAAAGATGTCAGATACCACCATCGGCGCGAGAGTACTGTCACTTTGCGTGAGTAAAGTGCTGACGACCCCAGATATCTTCAAATCAATGTTTCCATCTTTCCTGGGAAATACCAGAAGGCCCAGGAACATCATCATGAATGCTACCCGTCTGTGCTCGTCCCACTTCTGCCGAACTCCTTTGCTGCACAGTTTGTTGATTGGATTATTGAATCCCCCCTCGTGACCGTACCTATCATATATGAAGCATGGGGTACAGAATCCGGCTGCTAGATCCGGGTTGTGGACTGTTCTAGGTATTTTCAATGAATCCAGGAACCGTTGTACCGTGATGACTCTCGGGGCGACCAAGTATTTTTCCCTCAAAGGAAGTTCAGTATTCCCGATGTATCCGGCCATTTCTTCCAAAGTTGGGGTGAGCTCAAAGTCAGAGAAATGGAAAACATTGTGCGCCGGGTCCCAATAGGTAACCAAAGCTCTTATGATATCTCCCCGAGGCTGGATTTCCAACAGACCCACAAGACCTTTCAGATATTTCTTAACCTCATTTTGCCCTTCAACACCTAGATCATTCCACCATAGCCGTAACTTGACAGGGATTTTGGTCATTATTGAAAAATGTTCATTTTGCATCGTGCTCATCCTGCACATTTATTAAGGTGATTTTAACAAAAATGACTGACTCAAAATATTTTACAGAGGGGACCAAGCTTTGAACACGGCCTTTAAGCACTTCGGGGACGAAGATTTTAAGGCTGTGTGGGTCTAAAAATGCTAAACAAAACCCAAAAGTGGCCATTTATGCAAAGTCAGCCTTCCGGCGTCCCTTTCGGGAACATTCGGCTATTCATGTCAAAACAGCGTCACCCTATTCATTTACGATTTTTTTTTTATCGTTTTTTTTTTTTAAATTAGGAAACTCAATATTGCTAACACGACCTTTCAACGCCTAGGGGACGAAGATTTTAAGGTTGTGTGGGTCAACTGGACTAAACCTTAAAAATGACCCAAAGGTGGCTGTTTATGCAAAGTTAGCCTTCCGGCGTCCCTTTCGGGAACATTCGGCTATTTATGACAAAACAGCATCACCTGACTTATTTATGACTCTTTAAAAATTTGAAACATATTTTTTTTTGATTTTGGCTATTTTAGCAAAATGGGGGTTGAACCCGACGAGGGTTGCCTACGTATCTCACATCCGGTGAGAATCAAACCGGCGTAGTTCGGGAATATCGTAAAAATAGGAAAAATCGAATAAACCTAGAAATCAGGAATACGTATTTTTATATTTTTTGTTTTTGAAAAGAGATAAAGATTAAAGGAACTATTTTTTTTTTATATATATTTTATTTTATTTTTTTTTAGAAAAAATTTGGCCTAATAGTCTGAATTCGTAAAAGGGGTACTACAAAAGAAACAACACATTTTTAAATTATGAATTTTTGATTTTTTTTTTACTTTTAAAATAAATACCTTTTCTTTTTTTTTGATCTTTGAAAGTGATAAAAGAAAAATTTTGTATATATTTTTTTTAACAACTCTCAATAAACAAAACAGTTTTTTTTTTAGAAAAATTCCGGCGAGGTTTTGACACTACTTGGACATTGGTTTTATTTTCCAAAAATAAGTAATTATCTCCCCTACGCTGCTATTTTCCCTTCTTTTTTTTAAGAACCGGTCGACATGCGGAACCGAAGCAAATAAATGCACAACACAGATAGGAATGCAGCATGATGGTCTTTTCCATTTCAGGTTGCCTGTCCTAGACGGACCCAACCCCTGTGTTGAGTCCCCTAAGTCAAATGCAATATGATGCAAATAAGCGTTCCTACTAGGGATCCGGCATGAAGTTTCGTTATACTAGGTTTAAACCTTGGTATTTGCTCTAGACTGTGTACCCGAGCGGACAACTCGAGTCGAGGAGGGGGCTACGTACCGGGGACCCGCGAGATCGTCCGGCTTTGTAACTTGTCCGACCTCTTTCTTATTTCAGGTATTGACACTAACAGAATAGGGAGTCTCGACCAGCGAGCTTCTCCCCGGAGGTAAGAAAAGAAGGGTTTCGGCACAGTTTATATACAGTTCAGATAATATCAAAAGCGGTAAAAGACAACATTTAGCACTTTTATGCAAAACATGTAATAAAGATCAGATAATAAGCCAGATATAACAATTATTCTAAGCTCGAATTCTTGGACCCTGAACCAGTGGTTCTGGGTCACAATCCCCAGCAGAGTCGCCAGAGCTGTCACACCTCCTTTTTGCGCGCCCTCCCGAAGGGTTAAATGCGCGGGTGGAGTTTTTCCAATTTAAGTGACAATATTCGAAATGGGATTATTTATTTAATTCAGAGTCGCCACTTGGGAAAGGTTTGGCTTTTGGTGTCCCAAGTCACCGGTTTATCTTGAATCCCAAATCGAGGAAATTTTCGACTTTTCCAAATGAAGTCTGCGAACCAGAAATTCTAAGTAAGGAATTTTGTTGACCCGAGGGAAGGTGTTAGGCACCCTCGAATCCCGTGGTTCTAGCACGGTCGCTTAAATTGTTATAATGGCTAAATATCTGATTTAAATACATGTTGTGACTTATGTGCTTTTATTAAGTTTAAACCGCTTTTATTATTATCATTTATTTTATAGAATTGCAACGTCGTGAAAATGCATCTCGAACCACGTCACAATCAATGCACCCGTAGTTGTTAACACATTTTTGACTCCGTTGAGACTTGGATTTGGGTCACATCAATGTGCACCCGATTTTTAAGAATATAATTTACTTAAAAGTCGCGCCTAAAGAAATCTGAACGCATTATTGTCTTTGGGGAAGGCAGTGGAATTCACTAAACAGTCCGTCCCAAATTCTAAGTATTTACCATGATCAATTATTGAGGGCCCCGCAATTTGCATTTTTATTCGGCGAGGCTCGTCTCATTATTTTAGAAGGGCACCCTACAGTGGCTACATTTCTACTGCGTTTATCTTTAAAGAGAAAGGCGATGCCAAACTTTACTTGTTTGAACAAATACAGACTGAATCCTTATTATGTTTGCCGAACCTAAACTTGTTTGATTACCTGATTGATTGTTCATGAGGTGAGAGTTTCCTCATGCTTTGTCTTCATCGAGTGAATATGCTTATTAATTTGCTAAGTGAGATTGCAACAAACTAACAACATATATTGAGTTATGTTTAACGACCTCCAAGTTCCATTTTAGCACTCTAACCTATTTGAAATTGATAAACGAAATCGGCTGTTTATTAGGAAAATTACTACTAAATGAACTCGAAATGACTATTAGTTTCTCCCAACAATCATCACATTATTTCGAAACAAAGAATCTATACCGAAACCCGATATCGAACTTATATTGGAGCACATAATCTGACAGGAAAAGCTGGCCTTCATGGCCAACTCTTAATGTGACTGCATGAGGGTTTGTTTGGGATACATTTATCCCGGACTTAATACCATAGATTTGTCAATTCAGAGGTCTGTGTAAAATACATACAAGTGCTTACCATGGCTCTATGTTATACAGTCATAACTAAACCAAACAAGTGTTATACTGAACTGAATGTATACTAAATCAAACATGCTGTCTAAGTCATACTGTCATTACTGTTGAGCCATGCTATCTAACAGTTCACTTTGAACAGAATGTATGCTAGTTTATACAGAATATTTGCAGTTTGCAGTAAAAATACAGGCCCAACTAACATTCGAACTATCTTTTACACCAATGCTATAATATAAACTGATATTCATTTCTCTATTATCTGCTTCAACTTCAAACTTTCAACAATACATGGTTCAAAGGTTGTGTACCTGGGAATATTTGCAATTGAAGAAGAGGGCAATCAGTAGAGTACAATGATAACAGAATGCAGCAGCAATCACAGCACTATCAGTAGCAACAGGGCAGAATAGCAGCAGGCAAAGCAATACAGCAAGAAACAGGCTCGAGTGCAGAATTGCGACTATGGCCAATAGAAAGCAAAAGCCAAATAACAGCCACACCCAGTGGAGTAGAATCAGAACTCCAGACAGACCAAACCAGTAGTAAACCAATGAAAAAACACTCGATTAATAGACACAAACTGGACTTTCCAAGAATCAGAACTGATTTGAACAATTTGAACCACTGAAACCCAATAATAATAGGAGGAAAAAGTTTCTGATTGTTGGTTGTATACCTTCTATCTCTTCACCTCTCTCTATCTATGTTTTCCTAAAATCAGCCCTATCCTTTCTCTGTGTATATCTATTTGTATGTATTTCAGCTTTCAAGGTCCAGTGTCTGTATATCTTCCTTTCTCTTTCAAAGAATTCCTCACAGTCTCCTTATTTTTTTCTTTTTCCTTCCAGGTTCAGTCTGCCCCTGTATATCCCAGGTCCTCCTCTTTATAAGCCTAAACACTAACCCTTTTTAACAGCCTGTTTTAGAATATCCCAGTACCCCTCCCATGTGCCTTCCATTTTCAATTCCAACTTTAGCTAATTAAATATTAAACCCCATTCACATTCCCTGGCAGATTCAACTTTTCCATTTTATTAACTAAAAGCAAGTATGGGCAGTAGAATATATCTGACAGCATATGCTATCAAACCATTTGAAATTGAAAACCCTTTTATGCAGGAAAACAGGCTGTGCACAATGCACATGCTGTGCACAAGTGCACATGCCACCAACTCAGATTTCAGTTACAGACCAAGCCTTAGGTTTCTGAAATCATATTCACGACTATAAGTAACAGGACTTGGTTCTTAATTGATTCAGGCAAATGTTCAACAGAAGCAAGTTGATTTGTTATCGTTCGGACAGTTGAAACTAATTGACGACACATGTCGACTCGACTATATTAGAATTAACATACACAATCGTAGCCAAAAATCAAACATTTAAACAGTATCGATACATGGTTTGAATTATACTGACTAAGCAGAAATGCACTCGAGGAGTTAGCTAGTCAGTCCAAACTCGAAACACAACCAATACACATGCCTTATCAGAATAGGAGGGGGGGATTTAGACAAACACAGAGGTTTAAGTGAAGTGGACAAACAAAAGTTGATAAAATCAAAACAAATATGAACAGACTTTTAAACAATCACACGGACTAAAACAAATAAAGGAAAGAAAGCAGACTTACCTTAAAACTTGAAAAGTTAACAGTTTGAACTCGGATTTGGACAAACTTTTCTTAAGGCTGAATGGACTTTAATCGAAGTGTTTCTCAAATGAGAAACACTTCGATTAAAGTCCATCAGACCTTAACCTCTTCGGTTTGAACTGGTTTGAACCAGTGACGAGGGACCTTGTGGTTTCGAAACTCAGATCTAATATTCGTGCTTCCCTGGTTATATTCGGACCAAACCAAGTATGGTTTGGTCACGAGGGGTCTGGGGGTGTCTGGTATGAGTTTAAGGCAGATCGGTGTAGATTAGGTTCCGACTCGAATCTTCAAATGAAGATTCGAGAAGGTGGGATAGGATTCGAAGTGTGTGGTTGGTAGATTTGGGTTCAGGATGGCATGGGGGTTCTATGGTGTTAGGGGAGAGGTCACCGGCGTCCGTGCCGCCGGTTTTCATGGTGAGGGGTACAGGGGCGGCTCTAGGGTTTGGGGGATTATGGTGAAGACGATGAAGGCTGGGGTTTGGATAGGGGGGCAGGGTAGTGTTAGGAGTTTATATAGTTAGTGAGCAAATGGATCCTGGCCGTTGGATGAGATGAGATGAAGGGCCAGGATCCTTTGACTAAACAGGGACGACGTCGTTTCAAGGATAAAGGTTTGGGGTCGGTCCGGGTGAGACGGGTCGGGTTTGTTGGTGGGTTACGGGGATTGATCTTGGCCGTTGATCAATCTGAGATCAACGGCCCAGATCACACTAGGCTAAAACGTCGTCGTTTGGATGTCCTGGGTATCAGGTGGTGTTGGACCGGGCAGGCCTGGGTTTTGGGTTGTTTGTTTGGGCCAATTTTGTTAAAATTGGCCCAAGTCCGGAAGGGAAGGGGTCCTTTCTTTATATTTTTTTTATTTTATTATTTATTTCCTTTTTATTTTAAAACAAAACTAAACCAAAAATCAAATTAAAATTAAATACACACTCAATACAATTATTTGCACACTAAAATATTTCAAAACAGGTAAAGTTGAACAAAAAATAAAATCACGGACGAAGATGCCTATTCATGATTTTCTATTTAACGACCGGATTACGGTTCGAAATATGCAGGACACATATATATTTTTTTGAATTTTGTTTTAATAAAGTAAATAAATAAAAATGGGCCGAAGTCACAAATAAATTAACAAGGTGCCGCACAGAAATCCAAAATTTGTACAGCAGGGCCAATTATTATTTTTTACTTCCTTTTGGAGCGATTGTCGTGCGAAACAAAAATCACGTGCTCACAACGGGCACCCAGTACCTTATTCAATCGAGTACTAATGTTACGTATCTTTCATATCATTCTATCATAGGTAAATGAACTGGAGTAAAGCATAAGGGAATACAAACTTATACATATGAAGTACGGGCCTATAAGACCAAAATAACCACTCGTGTACTAAATATAGGCTGACAAGACCGTACAATCTTTTACGTACATGACATATGTCTAAAAGCCTCTTAGAATACATAATTTTTATCAAGGTCGAGACAGAGTCCCGCCATACCAAACAATACACGTCTAAATCATACTAACCAAACAAGCAATTCCGAAGCAAATGGAGAGCACCAACATCTTCCACTGAGCTAATAGCCTACTTAGAGGGCTCTCGACCTATCTATCGGGACCTGCGGGCATGAAACATAGTGTCTCTAGGCAAAAGGCACATCAGTACGAATGATGTACCAAGTATGTAAGGCACATAAATAAGTACATAACAGACATGGAAGAAATATAGAGTAAATGACTCAACCTGTAAGTCTGGATAACTCTGTAAATCATAAAATAATTATAGTGTCATGCACATGTGTATGAATGTCATATCGTGCATAGGTACATGTTTTATAACATCATCAGGCCTCTGAGGGCATCCTATCATATCATCTCGGCCACTGTGGGCAAAATCATCAACGTATACTAGCTGATCAGGTGATGGTGTGCATATAATGCCATAACTTTTCCCATATCCCATATACATATATATACATATATATACGCGTATATAAAACAATCTGGTCATGGGTCAATGTACATGTATAAATTCATGAAATGCATAAGAAATAGGTTTTTAAAATCTCTTGGTACGTCATGAGACCATTATGCCTCTGATTAATATCATGAAATAAACTTTACCAACTTACGTATTTTTTAAACTCATGAATAGATTATAGAATAATATGACACATGGGAATCAAGAACATAAGCATCCCTAGTATTTCTATAAATAGAGTCATTTATGGAAGTTGTGCATTTGCTCGTTTCATTTATATCGTATGAATCATACCAAAAGAAATAAGGGATAGCCCTGAGCTAGTTCTCTGGACAACCCTTCTAACACACTACAATTGCGACAAAACTCGTCACGGCAATATCGGAGTAGGAAAAAATCCATATGATACTCTTGGGCAAGATTATACCGGGCTTATTTAGAGTCAGGTTGCTAAGATTCTTAAGAAATTTTTCGGCATGGACTCTTGAATTCTTGCGTGAAATCTCCATTGCCTAACCATTTGATGTAAGGCCTTTTTTTGAATTAGATAAGTTTTGGATGTTTAAAATGGTATGACTAAGACTAAGTCATATATTACTAAAATGTGCCACATTTCCAATCATAGATAAGGGTCATCACTTGGACAAGATTTTTTTCCTGCCACATTCTCATAAATAACACGTGGGTTTGTCCCCCCTAACATTTATCAACAAAATTCCATTTACAAATAAATCTCCCACTAAAAAATCCATAATTACCCAATTATCCACATAATTAAGAATTATCTCAAATTACTTAAAATACTACTCACTTTTAACACCCCTTATACACCTTGCTGTCTTGGTCATATAATACCTTGTATGGCACTAGTTCATAAATACCAGGTATTTTAGCTAGGGCCGTATTTTATCCCAAAATGACAAACTTCGACGAAATTTATTTTCTTCTATTTGCTTACCTTCTCTCCTTCACGAATTTACTCATCATGTATTTGAAATAGCATAATGCTTATAATCTCAAGGAATCTCATCCCTGAGTCTACGTCAATTAACTGAAGATGAAACTTTAACATACGAAAATGTGGGATGTAACACTTCAAGTAATAGAGTGCGGACGACAATAGGAATTCTGCAGCTGCACTCACTTCCATTCCTTAGGCAGACATCGGCAAGTATAAATAGAATACTTGAGGCTATTGTTACACGTTTTACCTCTCTGAGCATTCAAAAGTGTAAAAATTTTCATCTGAACAATCATCTGCCACAACATCTGTAATCACTAATTTGCACTACTTCATATCTGGTATGCCTCAATTACTTGTAGAATTTTTTAATTTTTAGTTTAATTTACAACTTGTTTGTTAGAGTTAGGCCATTTGTTAATAGAATTCAATTACACAACCATGTGGGGTTAAAACTTAGTGGGTCAACTAGTACCTGTTTTAGGGGGAATGGGTAAATATGTTTTCATGATTATACACTTCTACCATGTCAAATTTTTGCAAAAATTGCAAACCCTAGAACTCTGATCGTGATTATTTTGAAATCTGCGGCCGTACAAGAAATTGTGCGGTCCGCAAAAGTTGATCCTCTGTAAGTTTGGTTAAGCATGATTTTGCGGCCGCAATGAAAAATGTGCAGACCGTAGAAAATCCACTACGGCCGCAAAACACTTCTTTCTCTGTTATCAGAGAGTTTTCAATTTGACAACTCACATGTGCAGCCGCAATAGAAAATGTGCGGACTGCAAAAAACTTGTTGCGACTGCAAAACAGCCAATTCTCTGTTATCAGCAAGTCATTTTGGTAGTGTATAAGTTGCGGCCGAAATGCAAATTTTGCGAACCGCAATCCAATTCTGTGGCTGCAATTAAAAATGTGCGGTCCGCAATGCCCATTTTGCGGACCGCAATCCCCTACCATGCAATTATGTTCTAAACTTTGTGTTCATTTTCTCTCTGGTGTGCTTTTGTATGTTTACACTTAAATTTTGCAAATGATGCCTATTTTTGCTTGGTATAGACAATAGTTAGATCTCGTGGCAGAGGTGATACTTCCAAGGGGAGAGGAGAACCTTCCATGGGTTGAGGCAAGAGTGCCCTAACCCTCGCCCTACCAAAGATAATAACAAAGAAGGCTATAGTCAAACGAAGGAGAACTGTAGAGCCCTTCGAGTCTAGTTCTTATGTCTAGTCTAGGGAAGCAACGGAGGACAACTCGGTTCAAGAGCAGTCGGTTGTCTAATCAAAGCCACCAGAATGGTATCAACTCAGGGATGAGTGGTCTACATCCAAGAGCACTTCCGGGGGTTTGAAAAATTCTAGCCAGGCTTCCGAGCCCTCCCTATACCTTTGCTTGAGGCACCGTAATCCACTATTGATGACATCCACAATGATAGTCGTGGGGGAGACGCAACAGCTGCCGACATTGAAAGGTTAACGAGGAAAAAAGTATGGGAGTACCGAATTTTCAGCTTAGCAACCTTCTCCAGCTTCTGAGAGTGGTGGCCAGTGAGGTCGCTCACTCTTAAGCGTCAGTTCAATTTGAAACACTTGGAAAAGTACAACCCTACAGTCTTGAGATAGTTCAGATAGCGAAAAGGGGTGGATGTGATTCACCCAGAGCATGGTGGATGCAAAGGAGTATATTATTTGGGAATTGTACGCCAATGTGGCGCACATCAAGAAGGGGATAAAGGTTACAAAAGTGAGAAACATCAAGATACGATTTGACCAGCATACCTTGAACACATACTGAGGGTTTTATGATGTAGAGCCCACACAGTACTTGGAGAAGTGTGCACTCAAGGAGACATCCCGTCCTTGGTTAGCAGAGATACTAGCAGCTTTTGGGCTACCACCACCATGGATCACATCAGGGGTTCCTATTCAGCAAAACACCCTGAACTTTGAGGCGAAGGGGTGGTAGACATTTGTCTATAGTAGACTAGACCCGTGCTAGAATGAGACATATCTTCCAATCTCGCTGGCAGTTCTAGTCGCTTCTATCATGGCCGGGTACCTGATCAATGTGGGTGTCGTAATGTCCGCAATATTTTTGTGATCGCGAGAAAAGGTGACTCGTCTTCCCCGTATCCCAACACTTTTACTGAATATCTCATGGATGTGGAGGTCGAGCCAAAGGATTATGATATGAAGGTGCAGGCGAAGAAGTCGTTCTCATGGTACTCTTTGATGGATACTTCGAACCCAAAAGAAAAAGGTTCAGCTGACTACCACTACAGGCCAGTCTGACGAGCCAGATGTGGTAGTTGCGGAGATAGTTGAGGTCCATCTACTTCAGTCGAGCCTTTCGCTAGCACCATAGCGATGCCTCCACCACCATCTTTAGTTCCCACTGCTATTCCTACCACAGGTTCCACCTCGGCTTTGAAGCTGGTGCTTATGCCTAGTGCTCCACTTTCTGCGCTACGAGTCTCCCAGACACTGGCGAGCCTCAACAACTATATGCAGATAGTCACTACAAAATTGTCTAATATATGCAGTATCATGAACACTCTGGTACAGCATGGGGCAGTGACTGAGAAGCTGGGAAAGGAAGTAAAGAAAATGATAAAGTCATAGGCTTCCATGAAGTCAGTTTACAAGCTCCAGAGAGAGGTGTCCAAGATTTCAACAGTTGGAGATCTTCCATTTGAGATGCTAATTGATCTAGATCTTATAGCACCAGTAGCACTAGCAGCTCTAGTGGCACCAGTTGGACAGTCTGAGGAGCCACACTTGGATGCCGACATTGCTGAGGCGGTGCGTCATATGTTCACCAAACCATCCACCCCAAAGTCGAGAATGATGAGATTCAGCTAGAGGAGACTAAGGGCAGTGACGTTGTTGTGGATACAGATATGTCCAAGGAGCCATAAGGAGCCTTCTTTACTATTCCCCTTCCTCTACTCTTACTTTGAAAGCATTGAGTACAATGCTTATTTTTATTTGGGGGTGGAGTTTATTTGATCTTATTTTGATTCTGAGACATTTGGCATGTACTTAACTTGACAGTATTTTCTTCTTTTCTTTCTTATTATGTATATATTCTCTCATTTCTCTCATGATGTATATATTCTCTATCTTCTCTCATTATGTATATTCGTTCTACTTTCAATAGTTTTTGTTTTGTAGCTTCTTTATGGGTTTTTTCTTATTAGTTAGTGTTTAATTTAGTAGCTTCTTTTTATATTTTAGTAGAAAATAAGTCTTTGGTTTTCTTAATGTCACGGTTCTTTCCAAAGGTAGCTTTGTGTGTGAACCAGGTGACTCGTCCCAATGATGGATGGCGTGACAACCTTCTTAAAGGAATAGTCCGTTTTGTGTTTAGGTGATAATAGTAGTAATAATGAATAAAAAGACCTGATTAAGTCAAACTCAAAGAGTCAAACATGCTTCATTTGGCATCAAAACATTTAACTACGAGGTTATGGTTAGAGACAAGGATTTTTAAAAGAAAATAGCTCTAGTTAGTGACTTTATGACTCTTGTGGTTACTTTGATACCATCGAGTGGTCTAATTGGATCATAGTGATCTTCAATCTTGAATGTGGTCATTATGGGCCCTCGACTCTATCCTCTTTAACAATCTAGTTGCGTGAGAGATGAGATGCTTTGTGGCTAGTCCGAGTACTTGTGCGGAAGGTCTAGAACATGCCCCAAATGTGTTTACAGGCGAAATCATAAGTTTTGCTTGGCTTGAGAAGTGATTATAGAATTTCTTTGACCAGTTTGAGTTTTCTATTGCCTACCAATGATGTCATCTATATTCAACCCCTTCGAGCCTTTAGCCTTTCTCATTTGAAAACCATGTTACAAGCCTTTATCCGTTCTATAGCGACCTACTCTTAACACCCGAGCTTTCCTTAACACTCAGATGAAACAATTGGCTAAAAATGTAAGTTTGGGGGAGAGACAAGGAAATTGAAAAAGGTATCAAGGCACAAAAAAAGAGAAAAGAAATGACGAGAAGGAAAGGCAAAGAAAAGAAGAGAACAAAAGAGAAGTGCAAAAAGTGAATAACTGAAAGATTTGAAGGGATTCAAAGAAAGGCAATGATCCCAAACATGGAAAAATATGAATGTAATGATCCAGAAAGAGTGATGTTAAGTCTCTCTAGTCCCCCAAGAAAAAAAAAGTGCCTCAAGGAATCGGCAAAGTGTGAGCCAAGAAATGAAAGATGGAGTGCTTAAGGAAGGTATAACCACTTATCCATATTATATCAATTCCTAATCCAAAAGACTTCATTACATCCCGAAGAATTCCTACTTGATTTTGAGCTGAGTGGGCTACATTATTGGTAATTTATATGAAGGTCAAGTTTATGCTACCGGAAGCCATACTTGTGACATTCTATTGAGAGAGAGGAGTGAACCTTTCGTAAATTTTTGAATTGAGTGCTAAATTCTTAAGTGAGCTTCGCAAATGGAGAGTAGAGGAGGAGGAGTTTGGGATCCACCATGACCTACAAGATAGAGCGAAAGACCTTGATGAGTAAAGTCAACCTTTGATGCTCGAATGTCACATTAGAGCTATATGTGCATAAATATTTAACGTATTTCCTTGTCAATAATGCATGAGTGGTGTGGGTAATTGTTGGTCCTAAATGAGGTGTGCATGACTCACCCGATTCTAGCTGTAATGTCCCTTAACTTTTGGAGGTGAGAACTATTTTATTTGCTTGAGGACAAGTAAAGACTTAAGTTTTGGGGGAGTTGATTAGTGTAGATTTTGACTATTAATTGGGCCTTTTAGCTTTTGTTTTAGTCTAAAAGTATTGAATTGTGTTCCTGAAACTGATGAAATGTGTTAAATTGTAGGAATGTTGGAAGTTTGGACTCCCGAAATGAAATTCGACTCAAAAAAGAGTAATTTACACACAAGGCAATAAAAGACACAAAAGCTACAAAGTCTAGAGCACAGAATTCCATCTGCGGCCACAGATGATGAAGGGAAGCCTAGCAGACTTTTGAGCATATTGCGGATCGCACATGAATTGTGCGGCCGTAAAAGATGACTTTAGGGTCAACTCAGAGAGTGTGTAAAACTCCAAGTCCAGAGCTTCCTCAAGATTACGGACCGTACAAGAATTGTGCGGCCGCAGAAGTATTGGTGCGAACCGCAAAAGACCAAGTTGCAGCCGCGGTGATAAATCTAAGAATTTCAGAAATGATGCCTCGTGGCCGCAGTCAAGAATTGTGCGGCCGCAGAACCCCAACTCCTGCAAGATGAAGAATTTTGCAGACTGCACATGGAACTGTGCGGCCGCAAAACCTCCCGAGGGGCATTTTTGTCTGAAATTGCAGCTTAGTATAAATAGAAAAGTTTCACGGTATTAGGTCAAGTTTTGAATATTAAAAGTGTTGTAGCCGTTTTTCTTTGCTTCTTAAGGCAACTTTAGCTTATTTTGGTTATTTAACATTGGATTTATATCTGTTAATCTTTCAATATGAGTTTTATTATCTTTTCTTCTTTATTTTCTTCTACGCCCACTATGTAAACTTAATGAGTGACTAATTTTATGCTTGTTTATGAATGGGTGTTTATTAGTTAGCTTAGTTCATGCTTCATTTGTAGAATTAATGATTGCAAATATTAATTCATGCCTATTTGACTTGGTCTCTTCTTGAGCAAGAGAGACCTAGTCTAGGTTAACTTAGCTAATAAGGAATCGGGTCAATTGAGAGGTTGATTAACTAAATTAAAGGGTTCAACCTAGAGATAGTAACAACCCAACTTGAAATCTTATCAACGGTTTTGGTAGATACCCATTTGGTCTTGAGAAATCCAAATTGGGCAAAACCACTCTCTGATCGAGGGGTATTAAGTGGGAAACATAGTGTTGTGATCTATAATACACCCAGTCAAGAAAATAAGCATAAAAATTCTTTATCCCATTAAGAAAACACCTAGGTCATGGACACAGCCCTAGACCTTTTATATCTTTGAAAAACATTCAAAAATAATCATCTCTAGCTTTATACCTTTAGATTTGCAATCATTAGTTAATTTTAGAAGTAAAAACAAAACCCTATTTATGGAAGTTCAATCTAGATACTTCACGTACTCACTCCGAATATATACTACTAACTCCCATCTTAGTTCCCTGTGGATTGGGTTCTGAATACTTGTTGGGTTTTATTATTGCAAACGACCATGTCATACCTTGTTAGAGGTGTGCACTTGGACGTGATCAGAGGTCTTCTTGAGCTTGGAATGTTGTTCAGTAAAAAAGGATTCCAGTCTATCCTTATCTTTCTCAACTTGACTAGAATAATCTTTTTAAATTGCTAACTCAACGGAGACCATCCTCAGTTGTTGTTCCAAAGCTCCTTTCTCCTCTGCAAGAACGTCCTTCTCCAACTGAAGGCCCTTCAAATTGTTCTTTTTAGTTGTCAGCCTCAGTGCGCATTTCAATTAATTGTTGGTCAACCTGTGAGACCCTTTTCATAAGCTCTTTACCAATCAAATTAATCTACAAAAAGGCAAAAGAAGAGGAGTTACGAATGAGGAAACGGAAGGAAAGAAATATGAGTAAAGTTTTACCTTAAGAGAAGAATGAACAATGTCATTCATTAAAGTCAAAGAACTATGACCCTCCAACTTCTTCTTTTCTACGATTCCAAACAACAGTTGCAGCCATACATTGGCTTGTGTAGATTTTTCTTAACAAATTTCCACCCTCGGGGACTTCAATTATAACTTGTTTCATATCCCGCTTGCTGCTAGAAGTCTCAGCTTCTACATGAGGAGCGGCGGGGGCAACCATTGGGGCAACACTAGGCAAAGACACATGGGGGTTAACAGTAGGTAACAATGAAAGTGAAGCAAGTGGCAGCTCTTCGAAAATAGGCCGGAGTCCTTCTTCACCCTTAAAGCGATGGGCGAATAACCTTTTAATAGGACTTTGGGGGGTTGACTAAATTACTAGTGTCTTCATTAGAAATTTCTAATGGAACATTCTCTGGCTCATCAATAAGACTAAAGAGAATTTAACTTGACGGGGGATCATGAGAGATAGCGGTTTTATGATCTGAAGCCATGGGTCTTCTGACACCCGGTTTTCTCACCAAAGAACCTTCTTCGGCATCCTCTTCATCATCAGACTCACATACTTCAGTAGTTTTTCTCTTTGAGGAAGAAACACTCAAAATCCTTTCTTGTGCAGAATTCGCAGCAAGCCTGATTGAAGGGAACAGATGCGGGACTGATGCCACGAATGGAAAACCATAATAAGAAAGGGTGATGAAAATGTTATACATGAACAAGTAAAGAAGGAGAGGAACCACGAGAATAAAAAGTACCGTGAGTTTTCACTTTCCAACCAAATTTCTGTGAAAGAAATTTCCAAGATCTTTTGTCCATGGGAGCAACAGTCAACATTTTTTCTACCCAAGCACGGAAGTCGGGAATTTCTTCGAAGACTTCCATGGTTGCTTGAAAATTGAATATACGATTATGTAAAGGAACTGAAGACAATCTTACGTGCAAAGTTCTATTTTTCTAGAAAAGGCATGTTTCCTTCACCCACTAATCTACTAGTGGGGCAGCAACAAATCGGGCGTACCAGCCACGGTCACGATCATTCTCGGGACTGACTAAAACCTTTTTACTTCTAGATACAAGAGAAAAGACACCTTCACGAAATAGCTTAGGAAAGTAAAGATGAAATACGTGACGGAAAGTAAAAAGAGCGAAAACCAAATCCAACAAATAACGAAGGCATGCCACTGCCCTCCATATAATGATACCCATTTTGGCCAAGGTAAAAATTAAAATAGCGACATAATTCAATGATCACTAGGTCAATACGAGGTTTAAACACTAAAGTGAAAGGGTAGGTATAAACGAAAGTGAAGCCAGCGTGGTAAGAAGTGATTCTTTGGTTGGCACCAGGAATTAAAACTTGAAAATCTGGTTTCCAATGACATTTATGTCGAACTAAAGAAAGAAAACCAGGAGTGAATAGACTTGGGTAGTGTTCAGCTGGGTTAAGTGAAACTATAGAAGAAACTTGATTTTTCATGGCTTCACGGTCTGACACAAAAGAAAACTCTTAAGGAACAATCTCAAAAACTGTAGGCTCACGCATGGGTTCATTTTGATCTCTACTCTTAGAAGAAGATCTAGGGGTTAAAGAAGCTTTAGACCTAGAAGGAGATAGCTTGACAGAACTACTTTGAGGAGTAGAACTACGAGTAGATGATGAACAAAAATAGTGGAGTCTACCACCTCTCCTACTCCTAGTAGAGGCAGTAGAAGGAGAAAGTTCATCGAACAGCGGAGTCTACCACCTCTCCTACTCCTAGTAGGGGCAGTAGAAGGAGCAAGTTCATCGACGATCACGACCTTACGAGGATCTGGTGTTGAAGAAGACAAATTAAAAAAGAAACAACAATGGAAAGATAGAGGAGTATGCTACAAGGTTAAGGAGATGAATGGAAAGATAGAGGAGTATGCTACAAGGTTAAGGAGATGAATGCAAAGAAGAAGGAAAAGGATTTCAGAAAATCAAGCATGATGAAGTATTTATAAGAAGAAGCAACTGTCATCCAGGTCGGTCATTATGAACTATCATAATAGAACCGTCACTTCGTGACTGGTGCAGATGCAAAAAAAAACCTTAAAAAGCACTGAGAAACTGCATAACCAATCAGGGTAAGCCACGTGGATTGGCATTAAACAGATGTGACATATGTCATATCAATTATGAAGAAGGCATTATGATACTTGAGAAACGACGGCAATGAATTTCCGCCATAAATACTTACCACTTCCCGAATATTTTGTTGAGAATATTCAAAAAGTGGGAGGAGGGGGGTTATCTGTATTAGTGGAAAAAGACATGACACGTGGACCATCAATAAGGTGACATGTGGCATTGAGTTAAAGAATTCAAGAAGGCATGGGAGAAATACTCTCGGGATTTCTTTAGGAAAGAAACCGACTTTGACAGCTGGAAAGAAGAAAAATAGGGGTGGAATGTATTAAGACCATTAAAGAAGGAAGGTGCACGAATCTATCTTAAATAAGGAAAGGAAATCGACACACAATCGTGGTTACGAGAAATCCTCAGTCATAAACGTTTTCTTTACGATTATATATAGAAACGGGTAATTAAGGCAATTTATGTTATTAATCAGTCGGAATTAAGTATGGAACCCGTTATAATTGTATGCTCATATATAAGGACTTAGTCCTTATTTGTAATGACAACGAATTATTATTGAAAATATATGCAATCATTCTTTACTTTATTCAAAAAGTTCTAACCGCAATCTTGGGAGCAATTGTCAGTCTATTTCGTGTTTTCATTCCTTATTAATTATTTTCATTCTTTGCTTTATTATTCAAATTACTAGGAAAGTGAAGTAAATCTTGGTTATCAGTAACCCGATTTCTTCTTGATATTAACTTTGACCGAGAAATCTATTTTCGGGTTAAACGGGTATGATTTAAAATAAATAGCTAAATGCATTCTCGTTGTGTCATGTTAATTACTTTATAAGTTAAACCTGTATACGGGTGAAATCGGGGCTAACATACACCTCGATTTTTCGGCGGATTAAACGAAGTAAGAGTATGAATATAGGAGTGCTCGCCATCTGACCTAATAAGACGATGCATCCCGGGCTCGAGATGAGTTCTGAGACTTCGGGAAGCGCAACGAACGGTTGAAGGCGACAGATAGAGGGTCGTGATATTCGGAACCCACTGGATATCACGGTGCAGATCTGCTCGATGGCGGTTGTGGATCAATAATTAATGAGAGAGGAGGATTTTTACCCTTTCTAGACTTGTACGAAACTCTCCTACTATATAAAGGGAAGTTTTTTCTTTGGTAGGACATATTGTAACACGTGAACCAATGCAATAAAAATTCATCTTTCTGCTTTCTAGCTATTGCAAAGTTTTTATTTTATTGCCGCTCTTCATACACAATTGGCTTCGAACTGAGGATCAGATCGAGGACCAAACTACTGTCCAGCCTAAATACGAGTCAGACCGTAACATCACAATTGGTTTGATTATTCATTTTATCTTTAACTCTTTTATCTAACATTTTTGATTATTTGTGTTAAATCAATCCATGTCTCCTTAAAATCGCGTATAAATTTAATTGTTAGGGTAAACAAGACTATTCACATAACTCAGCATAATAATGTTTTGATTCGAATCGCATTAGTAACCACTAAAACTTACGTGCTCGAACAACCGGAAAAGAAAAATGTGAAGCTGCAAGTTATAAGAGCACGTGTTAAGCGCTTAAAACAAATTAAATAAAAATATTATCTCCTTCAACAGTTTAAGTTCTTATAAACTATTCACATAAATTAACAAACTCAGAATTTAAAATTTATGAATTTTAAATTTGTTAACAAACTCATAGCTCCTCTTAATATTAAGTTCGTATTTAAGTATTTATATATATTTAATTAAATTTTTTAATATAAATATAAAGTCTAAGCAAAAGCTACTAAGTTCGTTCTAGCTCCGGCCTAACTAAGAATCTATAGTCCCCATATAAAGTGATAAGTTCAAACAAATTATATTAATTCAAATATGCGACTATTAGAAGTCTTGGACTAATTAATAGTACAAAAAGAAGAAGACAAGTTTAACTCCTCCATGTAACCTTAATAAACATGTTTTGTCAAATGCAAGAAAAGAGAATTCACAATACACTTGCTAGTAATTGCTTGGAACCTCTGTTTTCCCAACAAATATGTACTCCTATGTCGTATGACTGAAGCGTTAATTTTCCAATCCGCCCACGTTGCCCCTCACTATTAGTACTCCCTAGCTCAAGTGCTCCAACTTGTCAGGATATTAATTCCTTATTCACTCTATAGTCATGGAACAAAAACAATCAAACTCCGAAATTGATCAGTCCCCTAATTTTTCTATAGCTGTAGATTATGATCAGAAAGCCACTGAATTCCGTCCATTTTCATTATCTTCACCTCACATGCGAGCTTTTCACCTTGCATGGCTCTCTCTATTTTCTTGTTTCTTCTCCACTTTTGCTATCCCCCCACTTCTTGAAGTCATTCGTAAAGACCTTAATCTCACTGAAACTGACATTGGAAGAGCTGGAATTGCTTCTTTCGTTGGTTCCATTTTCTCTCGCCTAGCGATGGGCCCCGCATGTGACGTGTTCGGTCCACGTGTTGCCTCTGCCACGCTGTCTCTCCTCACTGCCCCAGTAGTTCTCTCAACTTGTCTCATATCCTCCCCACAAGGCTTCATCTTGGTTCGGTTTTTAATCGGTTTTTGCTTGGCTAATTTCGTGGCTAGCCAATTTTGGATGAGTTGTATGTTCTCTGGATGTGTTGTTGGGCTTGCAAATGGATTTGCTGCTGGTTGGGCCAATGTTGGGTCTGGTCTGACCCAATTAGCCATGCCACTCGTATATTCACTCTTCACAAGCTGCTTAAATATACCTTCATTTATTTCGTGGCGTATTGCATTTATTTTCCCAGCAATATTTCAAGCCGTGACAGCAATTATGGTCCTAGTGTACGGCCAAGACTTGCCTGACGGTAACTACAAGCGCAAGAAAATAACAGGCCACAAGCCTAGTGAAAATATTTTGAGCATAGTTTTAAATGGGCTAAAGAATTACAGGGGATGGATATTGGGTATAACATATGGATTTTGCTTTGGAGTTGAATTAACTACAGATAATATAATAGCGGAGTATTATTACGAGAGGTTTCATGTAAATATTGATGTAGCAGGGGGGATCGCGGCGAGTTTTGGTGTAGCGAATTGTATGTCGAGGCCAGTGGGTGGAATTATATCTGATAAGATGGGGAAGAGATTTGGGATGAGAGGGAGGTTATGGAGTTTGTGGGTGGTGCAAACGGTGGCTGGATTGCTGTGTATACTGCTTGGGCGAGTCAATACAGTTGGGGTCTCTGTTTTGGTAATGGCTTGTTTTTCTCTCTTTGTTCAAGCTGCTTCGGGCCTCACATTTGGTATTGTGCCTTTTGTCTCCAAAAGGTAAATCTACAAATTTCCTCATTTTAATAACTAATACTGACGTTCAATATTTGTGAATGCTCAACTCATTATTTACAAATAATTACATCACTCGTGATATCATAATGTACAAGTTAAACTAATTTATCTTTTCTTTTTTTTTTTGGTGCAAAGTTAAACTAGTTTCTTAGTTAAACTCTCTATTAATTGATGGTGTCAAGTTTTTTTTCTTTTTGGAATACGGAAGTATTTTTCAACAAAAGGATGGTAAACTCTTTATTAGTTAGCCTTAATTGATATAAATGGGGGAATTTTTCTTCTCTTCCTCTTTCAACCGCAAAAATACTGATTATCCGAATTCCGATTAGGACACGAGAAGGTCTCTACCTCAATGATATAGAGTAAAGTAACCCCCTTGAATGTTCACCCGCAGAATTAATAAATAGCAGTCCACTTAATTACTTAAACTAAAAATAGTCGACGAATATATATAATATATAATCTATGTATACCGATTAAAAGAAATAAAAAATAACACCTGCCGGCTATTTGGGTAAAAATCCTTAAATTTATAGGGAGGAAGAAAATCCACCATTTAATTTAAAATATAAATAAATATATTTCGCAGAAGCTAAGAAAGGTAGAAAAGTTTTATTCTGTATTTCATACAATTTACATTAGTTGCATGAGGTTCTTTTTTCTCTTATAAATTTGTGGACCCAATCCACATAAATTTGGTCCACAAAAATCTAGATTCACAAAACTGGGACAAAAAAGTTACTCAAGACCCAAAATAAAATTTTCAAAAAAAGGTGCGTCTCCTCGATCCCTGACTTATCAGGACTGTTGAGTGCACGGTAGGGCCAAGAATCTGTCATTTTTCCTCTTTAGGACAGTTCAACAATTCCGAGGACTGCTGCCAAAAGACTGGAAAGGGCAGGTACAGACAGAGGCTAGCAAATGTACCCAACGCAAGTCGATCTTAAAAGCATGAGTACGAAATGATATTTTGGACTCAAAATATCTTTATATAGTTAAAAATAAAAAAATTATATTTTTAACTATAACGAAATATTATGCCGCGTTTTAGTTTAACGGAAAATTTATCGTTAAAAGAAAATATAATATAATACTATATTTTAATTAATAAATTATTTTTTAATGTAAAATGCATTAAAACGTTATATTATGATGCGTTTTACCTTAAAGCATTTATGAATGTTGTCAGGTATAAACACCACCTTCTTTTTCAGCTTAGGTTTTACAAGATTGAGTTTGTGTATTTTTATTAAACTCAAAAGTTTCTTTTGATAAAAGGTGTGTTAATTACTTAAATAGTCATCTAACAAGATATAAGAACAAAACAATAAAAATATTGTCTTATTTTTTGTAACAATATAATCAATAATATGATACCTATTATTTTAGAAAATAACTCTAGCGTGAGACTATCTAATTATGCTTTGTTTGATAGTATTGTGCATTTTTAGTGGGTGTTTAGACATAAGAATTGTAAAATTCGAAAAAAGATAAAACGAAATTCATGTGAAAATGATATTTAAAAATTAGAGTTGTGTTTGGACATGAATTAATTTTGGGTTTTTTTGAACTTTTGTGAGTGATTTGAGTAAAAAAATTGAAAAATAGCTTTTTTGCAACTTTTCAAATTTTCGAAAAATTTCAAAATTCATCTTCAAATGAAAATAAGATTTTTATAGATAAATATTGATTTCGAAAAAAAGTGAAAATTTTTCTAGAAATTATTGATTTGAATAAAACGCTGTAGCTTTCTAGAATTTTAATTTACGGAACACTTCGAATTAAATAATGATATGATTTCTCCTGTAATTGCTAACTTTTAAGGACCATTTGAACTTGCTCGCTAGTTACAAGTCATTAATCACTTAAAAATAATATTGTGGATATTACAATTATAAATCATTACTATTTTTCATAGGTAAGCATGATGATTTTTTCGAAATTTTTTTCACTTTTTTTTCGAAATCAGTATTTGGCCATAAATTTTTCAATTTTCACTTGAGGATGAATTTTGGAATTGTTCAAAAATTTGAAAAACTCCAAAAAGTTATTCTTCAAAATTCACTTAGATCACTCACAAAATTTTCAAAATAACCCAAAAAATTATACTCATATTCAAACACAACTCTAATTTTTAAATACTATTTTAACTTAAAAAAAATTAGACTTTTTTTTTTGGAATTTTACAATTCTTATATCCAAACACCCACAAGTAATAGTAATACCAAAATAAATTAGGGTAAGGAAGTAGTATTCAATTTCCATGTATTTTTAATATTAAATATTTTGGTTAATCAGTATTTTTTTTACCGTTAAAACTCCTTTGTGTTTAAGAAAGTTGTGCACCAAATTCTAGCGGAAAATAAACGTTGTGGGACCATGTATAAAAAGTTGAAATTAAGAGCAACAGAAAATAGCTTGGTGCAAATGCAGACAAAGCTAAAAGATGCACAGTCTCTGTTTTATAAGGTTGGAATTAGTAAAACGTTCTATTATAATACGTTTTACATTAAAAATAATTTATTAATTAAAACGCAGTATTATACTACGTTTTTCTTTAACGGCTAACTTTTCGTTAAACTAAAACGCAGTATAATATTGTGTTTTAGTTAGAAATATAACCTTTTTTTTAACTGTATAAAGGTATTTTGAGTCCAAAATACCATTATTTAGGTTTCGGATACTTAAAAGCATAGTCATACTATAGGAGTCACAATAGGACACGTAGACTAAACGTGGAGTAAGAAACTATGCTCATAATACTCACATTTATTTTCGAGATTAATTTTAGAGGTGGTAAAATCAACATAATTTTAGTAATTTGTCTAGTCCATCCAAGTTTGAGTGGGTGGATTATGACTTAGTTTATTGACTTGTGTTGATTCAGTTCTTTAAGGCCAAACTTTGAGCAGATTGAGTTACCATTGCGTTAATTACAGTATTTGATACGTGTTTACGGGTCCAATTTGATATGATATTTCAGGTCATTAGGAGTAATATCAGGCATGACAGGAAGTGGTGGGACTTTAGGAGCAGTCATAACACAATTTCTGCTATTTTCAGGTTCCTCCAAATTCTCAACCCAAACGAGCATATCTATTATGGGCCTACTGATGCTTGTCTTCACTCTGCCAATTACCCTTATCTACTTCCCCAAGTGGGGCGGAATGTTTTGTGGTTCTTCAATAGACGAAGATGATGAAAACTACCACCTACTTGATTAAGTCTTTGTGATTGCTTTTAAATGTTCAGGACTCGTGTAGGATCCAAATATCAAATTGAGTGCTAAAATATGTATCTATGGAAATTAAGTTAGCTAGGATTTAAATAGCAATCCTAATATATTAGTATTATTTTTGTAATTATGTGTAGTTATTGGTAATACTGGTGTATTGGATTGTTTCTAGTAATACAATTAAAGTGCCTTTCCAGAGCAAAAACCCATGAAGAGGTTATCTAATTTCTGATGGATTTATAGGCTCAAACACCTGTTTGCCTTTTCTTGCCATATTACTCGACACAGACACAAAAAGAAGGGATATTTTGCTGCCTTCAATTAATACAATTAGACGATTTTAGTCTTTCTGTTAACAAATCTTTGACAGCGCGCAAAGGGAATACCAGCACACGTCTATCAATGAAGGTTAAATATGTTTAAGTAGGATATTGCTATTACTTTTCCTCCTATTTAATTGATGCAGTTTGATTGGGCATGGTATTTAAGCGAGAAAAAAAAACTGTTAAATTTATAATCTGAAACTAAGTCATAAGATAACAACGCATCACATAAATGGGACAGGAAGAGTAATAATTAAGGGACCAAAATTGAAATTTTCCCTATAATTCTAAAACAAGCTCAAACTAATATGATTAGCAGCAAACAGCAGCTTAAATTCTCCAAATTCTTGCACTTGAGCAAAGATGATGCCTTTGCCACGCATATTCCGTAACTTCAAGCTTTATTTGCACTTCAAATACGCTATGGCACGAATATCATGGAATTAAACCCTGAACTTGTGGTTGAATGGTTTTCGGCTAATGAGAAATATTTTAGGTGATAGATGACTCAAATATGTCAAGTTTCCACATCTTGAATTAGACCTTGTTATATGCACACTAAATTGTGACATCAATTACAACTATAATAGAGTAGACAGAGCAGATATATATATATATATATATATATATATATATATATATATATATATGCGAGAGGCGAGAGCATATGCTTGAGTGCAGATGAAGAAATTTGTATGTAATGTGAGTATGTGACGGATAGAATGGGCCTTAACAGTGATGCACAGAGGGCTGCTTTGGTATGACAACCCATAAAAGAGAATTAGCAATATTTTAGTTTTATATTTGGTTTGGCAAAGGTAATCCCCAAAAATTGGCATTATATAGCCAAATCCTAAATAACCGTATTTCTTCTCCAATTTTTCTTTTTAACTCTTTTTTTTTTTTGTTCTTCTTCAATCTAGATTTGAAAGGGCATGTGTTCTTTGATAATGTTTGGGAAGTTGTAATGGTTGAATACATTTTTGTATGAAGTTAAGATGTTTTCATCACGATGGCTATTCTGTAAAAAGGTTTGCTTTTTATCTAGTTTTCTTCTTGTCTTCATCCGATTGTTGGTTTGTTCAATTTGATTTGTATCTCTTTGGCAGAATCCAATTTTCTTCTTCTTCTTCTTCCCTATTCTTTTTTTAGTTGTTAAAAGGAAAATAGGTGTGTTTGAGGTGGTGTATATCTATGTATATCATTATGTGTACTCGTGTGTATATCATATTGTATATCATGATATACATTGTTAAATAAGGATAAAAGGTTAATATGGAATCAAATCTTCCTAACTAATTTTAAGAGAGTGAATTTCATTCTGAATAAACTTTACTACGATTTTTTTTATTGATCAAAGAAGGAAAATAAATTTTTGATATGACAGGTTTAGAGCTAGTATTAAAATATAAAAATAATAAATATAATTAATAGGAGCAAATAAGATTTTTTATATACAAAGAAAGAAAATAAAATTTTAATATACATTTTGATATACATTCGATGTATTACCGCGATATACAAATAATATATTTATTTTTATTGTGATATACATTTAACTAATAGCAAAAATAAATGTTAAATAACTATATATATGATTTCATATTTAGATATCAAAGAAGAAAAATAAAATTTTAATATACATGTTGATAGACACAAGGAAGAAGAAAAGGTTGTGATATACACTTGATTATTATGATATATATTTATTGGCTATTTGATGCCAATATCTACTATTTTCTGCTAATTATATGGGTACGTTGTTACACCATGCCAAAATCCCTTAAATAAAAGTGGAGTTTCACACTCCAAGTGGATTAAATTGTGTTTGAATAGTTGTAATTATTTTCTTGACCAAAGAAGGTTTGTAAAAGTTGAAGAGAGAAAAAAATAATATTAAAGTTCTGCTTCACAATCCAAACGGATTATCCATGGTGTTTCATCATTTAGGGGTTGTTTGGCGATTTATCACAATTCTATACAATTATAATAGCAAATGTTCTTGTTCATTTTTTTTCTGAAACTAATCATACTAGAATTATATAATGCTACTCTATATAATGAACTGATTGTTTATGGGATGAATAATGTAACAATTGTTATGCTATAAATTTCTTTTTTACTAGTGCATTTGTTTACTATTTTTTTCTACTTCTCTTTTCTGGTTCATAGTTGGAGCATGGCTAGCCTTCTCTATGTACGCGATATAAGGTATCATCTACAATATTTTATATGGTAGTATGCATGCAATATGCGGAAAAATGACACTGTATAGCCGCTATCAAAATAATAGTCGAAATATATATATATATATATATATATATATATATATATATATATATATATATATATATATACATTTTGTATGTCATTAAAAAAGAATTATACAAATTTTATACATTTTTTCGGTTACCGAATGTAAATAATTGGGAAATTTTCATAAAGCACTATCTTTTAGTAGTAATTAGCCATCTATAGATACCGTTTGCTATATTACGGATTATAGATACCTTTTCTGTGGTTATAAGATGTATTTGGTGTATTTAATCTATTGTATTCATGAATACAATAGCAAAAATAGGCGTGAATCATGGAAGTCCAGCTAATCAGTTGTTGTATTCGACTGTATTCATGGAGTGAAACAAGGAATTACAGCTGGACAGATTATTGTATTCGACTGTATTTAACTGTATTCACGGCATGAAATAGGGGATTACACTGTTTTTTAAAACGGAAAGTGAATCAATTAACATAATAAACTCCTAATATAACTCAACAAACTCAATTATAACACACAAAATTTGTATTTTCAGTTTTAAAAAAGATTCTCAATTGAAAAATACCCCAAAAACATAGCAATCTTCACAGAAATTATATAATACATCTGAATAAATAAATTATATTAATTAAAAAAATGAATACATTCATGGCATATAGCGAGACAGTGAATACAATGAAATTCATAGAATACAGCAAGATACATTGAAATACAATGGAAAAAAAGACAGTGAATACAATGAAATACATGGAATACAACGAGATACATTGAATTACAACGAAAAAAAAGACAATGAATATAATGAGATACATGAAAATACATTGAAATATATTAAGAGAAAATCAAGTTGCTCAGCCCCAAACTCTGTCGTCTTTGTTCAAGAACAAACCCTAATTTCCAGCGAATCCGTCGTAGCAACGTTTGAAGGTATAACACGCGACATCTTTAAGATTTGAAGGTACAACACGCGACACCTTTTTTCATTACCTGCTACCCAACAGATTCAATCTAGGTCGTCCGTTGTTTCGTCGCCGCTGCTCCATCGGCCGCTGTATCCAAGGCTTTATATTTTGTCGGTTGTCAGATTGAATTAATTCTCTTTCTTTTCTTTGCTATCTAAGGTTCTTCATAGTTCTCTGTTTTTCTGTTTGTATCCAAGGCTTTATATTTTGTCGGTGGTCAGATTAAATTAATTCTCTTTCTTCTCTTTGCTTTATAATTTTTTTAAATGGTATTTATTTAAAATAAATAAGGTGTTAACCTTTGCTATATGAGGTAAAAATTTCTAAATAATTTCTAGCACGGGTTGAAAGTGATAATACCCCTTTACAAAATGGGGAATTTGCATCTAGACCTGCTTTTTGTGTCACGTTTTAACTTGTGCCTTTTTTGCAAAAGAACATGCAAGCGTACCTGCTTTTTCGCATAACTTCAGCATACGGGGCTGAAGTAGCATAGGCAATCACGCAAAACTTCAGCATTCTAGTAGTCGAGCCTGAAGTTCAGCTCTAGAGCTGAAGTTTTTGTTTTGTATCTGGTGAACTTTAGCTCTAGAGCTGAAGTTTTTGTTTTGTAACTGGCGAACTTCAGCTCTAGAGCTGAAGTTTTTGTTTGTAAGTTTTTGTTTTTGTAACTGGCGAACTTCAGCTCTTGTTTTGGAACTGTCGAATTTCAGCTCTAGAGCTGAAGTTTTTATCGAAGGAAGTTTTTGTTTTGTATCTTGGGACAATCCTGAACATTCCAATCCTTTAATTTGATTAAAAAAAAAAATAAGCTACTTAATTTGACTCACCAGTAGCAACGACAAGGAGAAGACAAAAGAGAAGGGCAACGAAGGTTGTGTATTTAGCCATATCTAGCTTGTTTTCCTTTTGGATTTCTTGGTGAGGAAACTGACAACAGCAATGGTGATATTTATAACATGCTATATGCTCAACATTGTCAACTTAATTCATTTTTTGACTAATTCAAGCATTCACATCATTATTATGTACATGAGAAAATAAAAAGAATAAGTCTAGGTGATTAAATAAATTATTTAAAAAGTGGGTACAAGTAAAATTTTTTTTTGGGTATAGATTAAATGAGGGCGACCAAATAAGGCGCCCCGTGCAATTTTTACCTACAAAATAGAGAGCAACTAACTGGCTTAGAAAAGATTTAAGGCCCAAGAAGGTTAATTGACAACGTAATTGGGCCATCGAATCTCCTAAACAACAATTTACCTCGTGGACCAAGTTTGAGGGCTCAATAGATTTCGGATCAATTTAGCCCATAATCCAGCTCCTTTAGCATCAAGGTGTAGTTGAATCCATGTACAGCCTAACAGCATCACCTAATTAAGACCAAGTTTTATGGATTAATTTTGAATTAAAAATGAAATATAAAAAAGCATTACGGATATGATTGGCTTAAATTTGAGAACTCACTTTCCGTTAGCATGATAATCATTTTCAAATAAAACTAATAAAAGAATCATGCACATGCCAACTTCAATTCAAAGTACACGGTTATTCTTACACTTGCAAAAACTGGAAATATTATGACTTGATTGTTGGGACTTGGGAGAACGTTTATGATTAAGCGATTTACACCACCCTAAATAAACATTCTTACCAGAATGTAATGTTATATCGAAAATAAAAATAAAATTTTTTCCTTCTTTAATAGTTTCGACATGTAGATAGAAAATGTGAGCATTATCACTTTTAGCCCGCACCAGAAAATATTTATATTCGGTAGTCGAAAAAGTATATAAAATTTATATAATTTTTGTATATAACATACAATATACAAAAATATACAGTTTTTCGGCTATTATTTTGAGAACTGCTATACAGTGTCATTTCTCCTAGAAAATGATCCAAACTTCAATGTAGTACATTAGAACAGACTGAATTCTTGAGTTAAAATCTTGTCACCACTCATGACAAAATATTTTCACGTGCTTAAATCAAGAAAATGAATTATGTTGTGTGCATCTCCTTCTTAAAAATAATAAAAATATCTTATCTCAAAGAGGTTAAACTTTTAGACAAAATGATTTTAGTTACCAGACTCCAAAATTTGGTGCCTTTAAATGGTTTAACTTTTAGAACTCTAAATGATCTATTTTTGGCAGCTATTTAGGTTAATTCTTCGATGATTGATTAGTGCCCTTAACAACTACCAAACCCAAAAAAAATGTAAAGAAAATAAAAGAAAAGAAGATACTCCAAGAAGTGGATGTGATGGGCCAAAAAGAAGTTTTTAAATCCACTCCTTATCATGGTAGATATCATGCCATCGTATAAGAATTATTGTTTGTGGAGAGGTATATATCCTTTTATATAGACTCAACCAGAAACAAAGAACGTGAGCTGATAATTGCATAGGTGGTCGCCAATATGAAAAGCCTGTCTCTTTATGTTATATAGTCTATAGTTATACTCTACGGTCTCTACCAAGGCATATTGTATACGTAGTATATTCAATATTTCTACCTATAGAGAAATTGCCAGTAATGTCCTAAGTTATCAATTTCTTGGACCCTCCTTCCACGCATGTACAATGACCTTTATTTCCTTCCTGCTTCCTGAATTTTGAAGATCTGTTTCTAGGAATATTATCAATTTCTTTCCATTCAAGTAAAAGAATTCCAATACATACCAAATTAATTCAATTTAAGTAAAAGATTCCTCTTTCTTCATCCATATTTCATACATTGCCATAGAAGATGCAGATTAGGAACTGTAACGGAACCAATCGTAGCATTGGAAATTATTAGGTTAATTAATCTGAGCCCCATCTTTTTCTTTTTCCTCCTAAAACTAGCAGAAGCACTTATAATTAAAAAGATGTCAAATAGGCTACTTCAACTCTTGAAGCCATAATCTACAGAATCTATTGTCTATCTACCAAAGGCTAGCATCTAGATATTACACAGGAATAAACAAAATGCTATGGACCAAAATTACGTAAATAGAAAATGCACTTGTAGTCAGAGGCGTATATTATTTTATAAAAATACTCTCAAAGGACCAATACTCCACTCCCTAATCATTAGAAGCACATCTCATTTGACCCGTATTTATTTTTATTCTTTATATATAGCAACCAGTTTTCCAAAGGGCGATTCTATTAATTGCAATCTAGGTCTAACAAGTAAAGGTATTGTGCAGTATACACATTAAAGCTAATTATTTTTTTTATTAGCAGTTTCCATTTTATAAAGGAACAAGTAAAGTAATAATAAAATATGATTTTCCAAGAGATTGAGAATCTAATATTTTGGCAATTGAGGTTTTCATGACTTTATTAAAATAACTATAAGCTAAAGTTGCGATGGAATTAAATATGGCTAACCTTCATCATCATAAAGAATTGATCTTAATAATTGTATGGCAGTTTCCTTTTATTAGTTATTTATATATAAAGCACGCATATAAAGTACATAGATTAGAAAACATATACAGATTCATGTATGTCAAAGAAATCTAGAGGAAAATGCTTATTTACGATCATGAGAAAGGACGGCTGATTTCCACAATCAGAATGGATTCCCACCTCCTACAAAAAAGAAGAAGCCCTTAATCAGTACTTCATCATTGCGGCTCGTTATTTAATTTAAGCTCTTGACCAATAATTTAAGCCCTGCTTTCCGTTTTAATTTTGTACGGCCGACCTAGAAAAAGGAAAATTAAAGAAGAAGAAGAAGAACAACAACGAAAAGATAAGGAGATGCATGTATTCTTGGGCTAGAAATGCTTCCTCTGCGTCCTAAATGGTAAATCCTCACGAGGATCTGGTCGCCTACAGCTACAATCACAAGAAATTAACAGTATTAATTAGGGTATCCATTTTTGTAAAATGAAGTTTATCTCTTTTAACTATAGATTTTAAAATCTTGAATTCACCTCAATTAGTCACCCTTGTGGTTCAAAATGTAGATGCGCTACTCGATTTACCTTCTCTTGTTAATGATCATCAGGAGGAAATTTTGTATTACATGTTCTTGTTAATGATCCCTAGAGGTGCAGCTTTGCCCGAAGGAAAACCTCATGTAATAGTAGTAGCTAATTATGGAGTATTATTAAGAGAAATTACTGTCGTTTTGACAACAAAAGAAAAACATACAGACAACTTGAGGCGGAGTATTTTACTTAATATGGGATGAGGCGAAAGATTCGAGACATGAGACGTAATCTTTAATTTTTAAATTTATGAATTAATAAAATAGCATTATAACATAAAAAATATAAAAGATACATTAAAAGTTCAAGAAAACTAAAAAGAATTAAAGAAACTCATATAAAATAAAATATCTAATATGTTTCACATATATAAATAATACAATACTATTAAAGTTACTATGAAATATAAATTAACTACAACGTCTTAACTTTCAAATAATTAAAAATCATAAATTATTAAAAACATATTATCAAACTATATATTCTACCTCCTTAAAAGTCAATGCTCGTTGAATTTTATAAATATTACAATTTAAAATATTACTCCGTCATGAGTCAATATAAAATATTTTTAAATAGTAAAATAATAAATGTACGATACTTTTGAGAGACATAGAACTAAGATATGAAGATATATCAAGTAAAGATATAAATTTTGGTCATCTATTTATAGAAAAATATTCAAATGATATTCACCCTCACGATGTTCGCAATTAGTAAATATGCAATACTATGGTTCGTTATTGGAGTTATTCACAATTTTTATATTCTTACAGATAAAAACTTTAATAATTCATTTGTTAAAGAATTTTGAGAGTCAACAGTGCAAATTAGTGAATTCAACACATGATTTGCATAGGAACTGTTGGGCGAGTTTCGAGCGTTGAGCGTCAAGCGTGTTAAGGGCGTACACTCGGACGCTTGGGGGGCGTGATAGAATTTAAAGGTCCACCACCAAACTCTATAGAGAACCAGGTTCTCTATCAGGTTTAACAGATCACGCACATTGTAGTAAATAAATGACAAGAAGAATTTTATGTGAAAAATTTCTAGCTCAACGGGATTAAAAATCATGACCTACCCTTGTAGGGTTTCAACTTCACTACTGAGAAATTTTCAGATTACAACCTATGCAACCTAGGAATTAACCTCTTAATCCCTCACTAACTTGTAACACTCTATTACAAGCCACTTTGTAATAACTCTATTACAAAGACTTTTACAACTTGACTAACTCTAGCTAAGACACAAACACAAGGGTTTATGGTTTAGAAAGAGTTTCCTATGCAATGCTTCTAAACAAGCTAAGTAAGAATTGCAATTGAAGAATTATTACAAAGTTACAACTCAACTAAGAACATACAATAACTTGATATGGGGAACTGGTCAATAGCAGTGTTGTTCTTTGTTCCCGATGCACTTGAGAATTGTCTGCTTGATGATCAATCACATGAGAGTAATTCTCTAAATGTTCAAATGATTTGTTTTACCTTCTTTGATGTTAATAATATATGTGTGACTTCACTTACAATAATTTAAGCAAGGTAGGTAAAAGGCCTTCCTCAAAAAGTTGATTGCTGCATTGTTCTTGTACTGTAGCGTGTATAGGCAGCAACTTTTCCAGCTAGAGAGTTGACTTTGTATAGTTACCTCTGGAGCTGGTAGCGACCTGTTCCCACTGTTGTTCCTTTGACTCTAACGAGTTGAACTGTGTCCCAACTGGAGACTTCCTACGCAATGCTTCTAAATAAGATAAGTAGGAATTACAATTGAAGAACTATTACAAAGTTACAACTCAACTAAGAACATACAATAACTTGATATGGGGAACTGGTCCGTAGCAGTGTTGTTCTTTGTTCTTGATGCACTTGAGAATTGTCTGCTTGATGATCAATCACGTGAGAGTTCTTGAGTGAATTCTCTAAGTGTTCAAGTGATTTGTTTTACCTTCCTTGATGTTAATAATACATGTGTGACATCACTTATAATGATGTAAGCAAGGTAGGTAAAAGGCCTTCCTCATAAAGTTGACTGTTGCACTGTTCTTGTACTGTAGTATGTGCAGGCAGCAACTTTTCTAACTGGAGAGTTGACTTCGTACAGTTACCTCGGGAGCTGGTAGAGACATGTTCCTTCTATTGTTCCTTTGACTCTAACGAGTTGAAGTGTGTCCCAGCTGGAGACATGTTGATCTTTTAAGGTCCTGAAGAAGTGTATCTGGTTCTTTAAAGTAAGTTTGTTAGATCGTCAAAATATAACAGAGATACACATATAACCTATCAATTTCTCCCTTTTTGATGATGACAAACTTATAATTAAAGATCCCCTAGAGAACCAACATTTCCTGTATTCCCCTAATTATGTTCCCTATCTTGTTCCCCCTGAATTATTTCCCCCCCTTTGGCATCATGAAAAGATTAGTAACAGGATTTTAAGCAATAAAGAAGTCTAGCTTTAAGTTAACGCATGCCACTTTTGTGCACACAATCATGACTAAAAACAGAGCATAAAAGCAAAGTATAAACATCAAAAAGGGAAAAGCTTGCATTAACATAATTTGGATCTTTTCAACAGGAGCATAGTCAATGTTAATGACCACCATCCACAATTTAGAACAACAAAAAAAACACCACAAACATCATCATAAAAACTGACACTGAGGGACTTGACCACAAACTAGATCATAGACTTGACACTGACAGGACACTATTTAGGGAGCACTAGAAGGAGAAGGATTGGAGGCAGAGGCAAGGGTTTGGAGGACTAAATCCATTCAAGCATTTGCTGACATTTTCTCGTTGAGCAGTCTCTCTTTCAGGTCCTCCACTTATTTTTTGAGCTCAGCATTCTGTTTTGTCAAATGAGCAATCTCTTCACTTTGAGAGCTACTAGAACCAGGTGCCTCTTGCAGCTGACTTAACTGAGTTTCAAGGATAGTATTCCTTGCTTTCAATTGCCTTATCTCAATAGTAGTACTGTTTTGAGCATTGATCAACTGAGATATAGTAGAAGTGCTTCCAACCCCTCCAACTTTCTCAATACACTCACATTCTTCAAGAGTAGCTTTGGAGAAAGTTTGCTTCTTGGTGCAAAATTTAGCTTGTCCCAGAGGAACCTTGAAGTGCTCAAAGACCTTGGTAAGAAGGAACCCATACGGCAACCCATGATTACCATCTTTAAAGTCTGCCACTTTATTCATGTGCTCTATCATGATCCCAGGCATATTGATGGTAGTGAAGTTGTCCAGTGCTTCCATGAGGAACAAGTATGCACAAGAGGTGATAGATCTTCTCTCAGCTCGAGGCAGCAATACCTTATTCACCATCTCAAATAGTAGTTGGTATATAGGAAGAAGGACCTTCTTCTGAACTCATTCCCCCTGCTGGACTGCTTTGTCCTTCAAGATTGCATTTCTGAAATTTCGAGAACAACTGAACACTAGACAGACCTTTAGCAGGCACTCCAAGAATAGACCCCAACAAAGTAGAATCCATTATCATATAAACTCCATTCACCAACACACAGATGTGATCATCCTCAACCTTGAATAAGTCGGCATAAAAACCTTGAACTTCCTCCTCATACACCTTTGAAGAATCATTTGTGAACAAATGTGTCCACTGTTGAAACTCATCCATCTCAACCAACTGTCTCATACCAGCCTCCTCCAAGATATTAGTGGAAACTTTGCGGCCCTATAGCACCTTTTGGCTCCTCAATCTCTCTTTCCCAACACTTCTTGGTTCACTAACTCTGGCCCTCTTTGAGGATCCAGGTTCTTCATTAGTATCAGCTCTTCTTTTAGTAGACTTGCGAACATTCTTCTCTTTTTCATCAGACTTCACAGACTTTTCACCCAATTCTTCCATCACACCAGCACCAGACTCTTCCATAGACTTATCACCAGATTCTTTCACTACATTTTTTGCTAGAGACAAAATCATCAGAATTGTTCAGATTTTTAGCTGAAACAAAAGATCTCCTTTTTGGCTTGGGGAAACCATGCATCTATGAGAGCTTTCTAGTCAAGGAACCAGGTTTCTCGGCTTCTTTCTCATCCACATTCACGACAGGCACTAACTTTTTACTTATAGCTTTCCCATATTTCACCAACGTTTTTCCCATTGACTTAGCTTGGCTATTCTTAAGAGCAGACTCAAGAGCCTCCTTCCTTTTCAACCTTGTAGTGGGTCGCTTAGGAGTAGACTCTTGGGCAACCATTGGTCTACGCCTAGTCAAGCTTGCTATTGGCAAATCATCAGAATCCTCTTCATTATCCCCTTTTTCTTCTTTGAACATAGACTCTTCCTCATGCACCACCATATACAAAGGCTCAACATCAAAATGAGGAGAAGGAGCAGGGTCAGTGCTTACCTGGGGTTTTGGAGAGGTCACCTGAGTTGGATCCTCCGAAGGGGGATCAGGTCCTCCAACAGGTTTCCCAGTATCACATTTATGTGCCGATGGTTCAACAGGCACAAGATCTTTACCCTCTCCAATAGTCTTAGACTCTTCCCCCTGAGTCTCAAAACCATCCTTACCTCCTTCGACAAAAACCCCTTCAATAGCTATGGACAACATGTTCTCTATTGCTTTTTTCTTTTGTACACCCATGGAAAACTCAGGAGAGGAAGGAGCATCACCTATGGACATAAGATCAGGAGCAGTCTTTGTTGAGTCAACATTATCAAAACCCTTAGTTGATCTACCTTTGACCCTTCTTCCATATGAGAACTTGAGATTTCCTGATTTTCTTCTTTGTCAGCAGTACTCTTTTCATCCCCTTTTCCCGGCGAAGAAGGAGAAGAGCTCTAGGCTACAGATTTTTTGGGAGTAGAAATTTTGTGACTCCAATGAGAACCAGAACTCGATTGGGTAGGAGAAGAGACAAAATGTAGGGGTGACTCTGTCCTAGGGTTTTGGGTAGTAGTAGTATGGAGTGAGGAGTCTAATATCGGTGTTTCAGCAGGTGAGGACTCAATGGGGTTGTCGCTTGGAACACTCGAGGTTGATTGATTTTCAGTCATAGTGAGAAGAAGAGAGGGGATTTGGTAGTTTGAAGAGAGAAAGAAGTAGGAGGGTTTTGAAATTTGATGGGAGGAGTTGTGACATTGATGGATGTATTTATGATGGATGAGGGACTGATTAAGAAAGGGCAGCAGTTTTGGGAGTTGGGTTGGTTTTCAATGGGTGAGACGTTTGGGTTCAAAAGATACGAAGAAAACAATTGGCATACTGATGATGTGGCACTTGTTTTAACCGTTCAAAATTGTGCATGAGAGAACAGAGAAACTACTAACTTGTGTCAGGAAAACCAGGTTCTCTCATAAATCTTGCATTTGTAAGCTTTGCCCTTTTTACCATCATACACTGTCTCAACTACTTATTTGCTCTGTAATTATCATGCATGTCTACCTATAACGGTATAGAGGTGAGTTAGACTTTGCCAAAAAACACTTTTTAGCTAATTTTACCTGAACATTTCTTTCATAGCCAATTGTTGAGGGGCCAAGTTCTCAATTGGGTTTTATCAACCCCAGTGCCAGACGATTTTTCTCAAAGTGTTCTCTGCTCAGGGCTTTGGTAAATATATCTGCAATTTGATCTTCAGTGCTGTAGAATTTCATGCATATAAGCCCCTTTTCAACATTGCCTTTGAGAAAATAATGACGTACATCAATGTGCTTGGTTCTCTTATGTTGAATTGAATTTTTTGCCATGTTGAGTGCATTTGTATTATCACATAAGAGAGGTACGCAGTCTGAGAATACTCCAAAATCTTCCAACTGCTGCTTGATCCACAGTAGTTGAGCACAACAAGAGGAAGCTGCTACATATTCTGCTTTTGCAATTGAAAGTGCCACTGAGTGCGCTTCCTTGTACCCCATGAGATTAGGCAAAAACCCAGGAAATGTTCCATTCCAGACGTGCTTTTCCTGTTCACTAGATATCCTACATAATCAGCGTCAGCATACCTAATAAGATTAAATATGTCACCTGAGGGATAGTAGAGAACCAGGTCTTGCGTTCTTTTGAGATATCTCAATATTCTCTTGTCAGCCTTCAGATGAGATTCCTTTGGATTGGATTGAAACCTTGCACAAAGACCCACGTTGAAAACAATGTCTGGTCTGCTTGTAGTGAGATACAGGAGTGACCCTATTATCCCTTTATACATGGCCTGATTTATAGGGGAATCAGGTTCATCCATGTCTAGATGGGTAGCTGTGGCAATAGGGGTGTCGATGACTTTTGATGCTTCCATGTCAAACCTTTTCAGCAGCTCGTTGATGTACTTTTGCTGACTTATCAATGTTTCCTTTTGAGATTGCTTCACTTTAAGTCTTAGGAAGAAATTTAATCATCCCATCATACTCATCTCTCATTCACTCCCCATGAGTTTTGCAAATTCTTCACAAAGAGAGTCAGATGTGGCTCCAAAAATGATATCATTAACATATACCTGAACAATGAGCAGGTTCCTCCCCTGTTTCTTCAGAAAAATGGTATTGTCAATTTTTCCTCTTGTAAAGCCTTTTTCTAGAAGGAATTTTGACAACCTTTAATACTGTCACGACCCGGATTTTCCACCCTCAGGAGTCGTGATGGCGCCTACTCATGAAAGCTAGGCAAGTCGAGTATTATAGATTCACTACCTCTTTTATTTAGCCCCTTTTTAATAGTTTAAATCAAGATGCAATCAACAGTGAAATATTAACAATAATTAAATACATGCGGAAGACGTAATCTGATAACTTAGCCAAAAACAAGTACGACAATATCAAGTACATCTCTACCCAGATCGGTGTCACAATATCACAGACCATCTACGAATACTACAACCAATTGTCTGGAAAGAAAGATACAATCTGTCTTTAAAGTAAATGAAAACAGAATATAAAGATAGAAGAGAACGCCGGGGCCTGCGGGCGCCTGTAGGACTACCTCAGGATCTCTGACTGGACTGAAGGCAGCCACCCAAAGCTATGGTCCAAAAGCTGCCGCTCGGTGATCTGCACACAGTACAAAGTGTAGTATCAACACAACCGACCCCATGTGCTGGTAAGTGCCTGGCCTAACCCCGGCGAAGTAGTGACAAGGCTAGGACCAGACTACCAAATAAAGCGGTGCAGTTATATAATATATAGCGGAAAATAAAACAGAAATAAACAAGTAAAGATGTGAGGGGGACATGCTGCGGGGGAATATCATTTACCATCAGTAATTTAAGAGAAAACATAAAGAACAATTTATAATTCATAGCAAAAGAATAAGGAACTCGTAACCAACCAATAAGCACTTTTATTAACTATTGTTGCGGCGCGCAACCCGATCCAAATCATAAAAATACTGTTGCGGCGTGCAACCCGATCCATATCATTTATCACTGTTGCAGCGTGAAACCCGATCCAATCATATTATTGTTGCGGCGTGCAACCCGATCCAAATATAATATTGTTGCGGCGTGCAACCCGATCCAAATATAATATTTTTGCGCCGTGAAGCCCGATCCACATATATAGTTCAACACCAATCATAAAGGGAGTCCCGACAAGGGATCAATAAAGAAACAACACTATCCCGACAAGGGAATCGACAGTATAAGTAAATACATTCCGGAAAGGGAAAATCAATTATAACCAAACTTGTTCCAACATCTAACTTCCTCAACTAGCACCATTACTCAATCATAAGTGATTTCCACGAGAATAATCATAATCCGTGCTCAACACAGAGAATCAACAATTTAGGCATTCGTAGTATTTGTTAAGAACACAATAATTTCAATTTAAGACTCACGGTCATGCTTGACACCAACGCATAGGTACTCGTCACCATGCCTATACATCGTACTCAACAAGTAACACGTAGCAAATAAGACACAACTCCTAATCCCTCAAGCTAAGGTTTGACCAAACACTTACCTCGAACTTTCACGGTCAACTCAAGCCTCAAACACCGCTTTTCCTTTAGAATTCGCCTCCGAACAACTCGTATCTGGCCCAAATTGATTTAACAATATCAATAAATACTAAAGAATTCATACCCAATGCTTAATTATAGATTTCCTATCATTCTTCACAAAAGTCAAAAATCGACCCCGGACTCGCCTGGTCAAAATACGAGGTTCGGACCAAAACCCAATCACCCATTCACCCACGAGCCCGAATATGTAATTAATTTCGAAATCCGACCCCAAAACGAGGTCTAAATTCCATTTATACAAAAAGCCCTAACTCCACCCAAATCCCTAATTTTCTTCCTTTAAGAACATGATTTATGCCTATAAATCTAATGAGTGTTAATGGAAATTGAAGAAAATGAGTCTAAGATTACATACCTATGAATTTGTGGTGAGGTTCTCTTTTAAAAATTGCCCAATTTGGAGTTTGGAAGAAGAAGTTATGAATTTTGGGTTTAATCCCGAATGTTCTGTTACTGTTTAAAAATCAATGGGCAGACCTTCATCACGTTCGCGATGGGTCTACTGTATTCGCGAAGAGCAGCCTTCCTCCGGCTTATGCGATCGCGAGTCCTCTTATGCGTTCATGAAGGGTTGGCCCCCTTGACCTTCGCGTTCGCGGGGCTGTGCACGCGTTCGCGTAGAGGAATGATCACTTCCTAGATCAGCCCCCCATTTACACTACATGTTCGGGGGAAATGGGTCGCGTTCGCGTAGAGCAAACCCCCAGTGCTCCGCGTTCGCGTCCCTTACCTCGCGTTCGCATTGAACAAATCCACCCCTACCCAATTTTCCCTTTCGTGATCGTGAAGCACAGAAGGCCTGTGCATCATAACAACAGTTTCTGCAATTTTCCTAAGTTAAAAATTCTCTCGAGACCTATCTGAAACTCACCCGAGCCCTCAGAACTCCAAACCAAACGTGCACACTACCTTAAAAACACCCTACAAACTTGCTCGTGCGATCAAATCACCAAAATAACATCAACAACTACGAATTTAGCATCAAAATCATGAAATCACTTAAGAACTTCAAATTTTCCAATTTTCTCAAATACAGTTCGATTCACGTCATTTCAAGTCCGTTTCTTACCAAATTTCACAAACTTATCTTAAATCACATATAAGACCTGTACCGGGCTCCGAAACCAAAATACGGGCCCGATACCATCAAGTTTTAAACACATTTCATTTCCAAAAACTCATAAATATTCCAGAAAATAATTTTCTTTAAAAAAATTCATTTCTCGGCCTTGGGACCTCGGAAGTCGATTCCGGGCATACGCCCAAGTCTCATATTTTCCTACGGACCCTCCGGGACTATCAAATCACGGGTCCAGATCCGTTTACCTAAAATGTTGACCGAAGTCAACTTAAATTCATTTTGAAGTCAAAATTCATCATTTTTCACAAATTTTCACATAATGGCTTTCCGGTTACGCGCCCTGCGCACGAAAATCGAAGTGATGCTGAAAGAGGTTTTTAAGGCCTCGAAACGCATAATTAATTTCTAAAGCAAGCGACCCACATTCTCCACCTCTAAAACAACCGTTCGTCCTCGAACGGACATAAGAAGGAAGTACCTAAGTCGGGGAAAAGATGGGGATAACGGCTTCGCATATCGGACTCGGACTCCCAGGTTGATGCCTTAGCAGGCTGACCTCTCCACTATGCATGAACAGAAGGGAAACTCTTCAATCTCAACTGACGAACTTGCCGGTCTAGAATAGCTACCGGCTCCTCCTCATAGGACATGTCGTTGTACAACTGGACAGTGCTAAAATTTAACACGTGGGATGGATCGCCGTGATACTTCCGAGCATGGACATATGAAACACTGGATGCACGGCTGATAAGCTCAGTGGCAACGCAAGTCTGTAAGCCACCTCCCCCACTCGCTCAAGAATCTCAAACAGGCCAATGAACCTAGGGCTAAGCTTGTCGTTCTTCCCAAATCTCATCACGCCCTTCATAGACGACACTCGAAGCAATACCCGCTCACTGACCATGAAAGCCAAATCACGAACCTTATTGTTGACATAACTCTTTTGCCTAGACTGATCTGTGCAAAGCCTATCTTGAATGATCCTGACCTTGTCCAAGGCATCCTGCACCAGATCCGTACCCAACAATCGAACCTCCCCCAGCTCGAACCATCCAATCGGTGACCGACACTGACTACCATACAAAGCCTCATAAGGAGCCATCTAAATACTCGACTGATAGCTATTGTTGTAAGAAAACTCTGCTAAAGTCAAAAACTGATCCCACGAGTCAATGACATAAGCTCAGAGCATATCCTCCAAAATCTGAATAGTCCGCTTGGACTACCCGTCCGTCTGAGGATGAAACGCTGTACTCAACTCAACCTGTGTGCCTAACTCTCGCTGAACTGCTCTTCAGAAATGTAAGGTAAACTGCGTACCTTGATCCGAAATGATAGACACGAGCACACCATGAAGATGAACAATCTCCCGGATATAGAACTCAGATAACCTCTCGGAAGAATAGGAGACTGCCATAAGAATGAAATATGCTGACTTGGTCAGCCTATCAATAATAACCCACACTACATCGAACTTCCTCTAAGTCTATGGGAGTACAACAATGAAGTCCATAGTGATACACCCCATTTCCACTCAGGAATCTCAATCTTCTGGAACAAACCACCGGGCCTCTGATGCTCGTACTTAACCTGCTGACAGTTCAAACATCGAGCCACATGAGCAACAATGTCCTTATTCATTCTCCACCACCAATAATGCTGCCGCAAATCCTGATACATCTTAGCAGCGCCCGGATGAATAGAGTACCGAAAACTATGGGCCTCTTCTAAAATCAACTCTCGGAGTCCATCCACATTAGGAACACAAACTCGACCTTGCAATCTCAAAACTCCATCATCTCCTAAGGTAACTTGCTTGGCACCTCCGTGCTGCACTGTGTCTCTAAGGACACACAAATGAGGATCATCATACTGCCGACCTTGGATACACTCCAATAAAGAAGAACGGGCGACTATGCAAGCTAACACACGACTGGGCTCAGAAACATCCAAACTCATGATCTGATTGGCCAAAGCCTGAACATCCAAAGAAAGCGGTCTCTCACCGACCAGAATATAAGCGAGACTGCCCATACTAGCTGACTTCCTACTCAAAGCATCGGCCACCATATTGGCCTTTCCCGGATGATATAAGATGGTGATATCATAGTCCTTTAATATCTCCAACCACCTTCTCTGCCTCAAATTTAGCTCCTTATGCTTGAACAAATATTGTAGACTCTTGTGATCTATGAACACCTCATATGCTATGCCATACAGATAATGCCTCCAAATCTTCAACGCGTGAACAATGGCTGCTAACTCCAAATTATGAACCGGATAGTTCTTCTCATGAATCTTCAATTATCGTGAACCATATGCAATGACCTTTCCATCCTGCATCAAAACTGCACCAAGTCTAATACGAGATGCATCACAATAAACTATATATGGCCCTGAACCTGTGGGCAAAATCAACACCGGTGCCATAGTCAAAGCTGTCTTAAGCTTCTGAAAGCTCACCTCACACTCATCTAACCACCTGAACTAGGCACCCTTCTGGGTCAACTTGGTCATTGGGGATGCAATAGAAGAAAACCCCTCCACAAACCAATGATAGTAGCCTGCCAAACCCAAGAAACTCTGGATCTCTGTAGCTGATGCAGGTCTAGACCAGTTCTCAACTGCCTCTATCTTCTTCAGATCAACCTGAATACCCTCTGCTAATACAACATGACCCAAGAGTGCAACTGAACTCAACCAGAACTCCCACTTCGAAAACTTGGCATACAACTGACTATCCCTCAAAGTCTGAAGAACCACCCTAAGATGCTGCTCGTGCTCCTCCCGACTGCGGGAATAGATCAAAATATCATCAATGAAGACTATCACGAACGAATCCAAGTAAGGCCTGAACACTCGGTTCATCAAATCCATAAAAGCTGCTGGGGCATTAGTCAACCCGAATGACATCACCAAGAACTCATAATGCCCGTATCGAGTGCGGAAAGATGTATTAGGGACGTCGGATGCCCTAATCCTCAACTGATTGTAGCCAGATCTCAAGTCGATCTTTGAAAATACCTTGGCACCTTGAACCTGATAAAACAAATCATCAATCCTCGGCAATGGATACTTATTCTTGATTGTAACCTTGTTCAACTGCTGGTAATCTATACATATTCGCATCGATCCATCCTTCTTCTTAACAAACAATACTGGAGCACCCCAAGGCGAAACACTAGGTCTAATGAAACCTTTTTCAAGCAAGTTTTGCAACTACTCCTTCAACTCTTTCAACTCAGGCGGGGCCATATGATACGCTGGAATAGAAATGGGCTGAGTGCCCTGAGCCAAATCAATACAGAAGTCAATATCCCTGTTGGGTGGCATACCCGGCAGGTCTGAAGGAAATACCTCAGGAAACTCACGAATAACATGCACAGAATCAATAGAAGGAACCTTGGCACTAGAATCACAAGCATATGCCAAATAGGCCAAATACCCCTTCTCGACCATACGCCGAGCCTTCATATAAGAGATAACACTACGGGTAGAATGACCAGGAGTCCCTCTCTACTATAAACGAGGTAGACCCGTCAAGGCTAAGGTCACAGTCTTGGCATGACAGTCCAAGATAGCATGGTAAGGTGATAACCAGTCCAACCCCAATATGACATCAAAATCAACCATGCCCAGAAATAAAAAATCTACACGAGTCTCAAGACCCCCAATCACAACTATACACGAACGATGGACTCAATCTACCACAATAGAATCACCCACCAATGTAGACACATATACAAGGGCACTCAAGGAATCACTAGGCATGACAGATACGGTGCAAAATTAGATGACAAATAGGAGTATGTAGACCCTGGATCAAATAAAACTAAAGCATCTCTGCTACAAACCAGAACAATACCTGTGATAACTGCATCGGAAGCCTCAGCCTTAGGCCTGGCTAGAAGAGCATAACATCGGGTCTGGGACCCACCACCCTGAACTACATCTCTGGGACGACCTGTTTCTGGCTGGCCTCCACCTCTAGCTGCCTGACCTCCACCTCTAATACCTCTACCTCCACCTCTAGCACCTCTACCCCCACCCCTAGCTGGCGGAATGGGTAGTAGAATACTTGGCACCTGAACCATATCACGGGAACCCTGCTGCTGTGACTGAAAACCCACCAATCTCGGACAAGCCCTTTGGATATGACCATACTCACCGCACTCAAAGCATCCACCTGAATGTTGCAGCTGAGGAAACTGAGACGAACCCTGGAGACCTGAATAACTACCCCGAAAACTCTAGAGCGACAGTGAACTAATAGGAGCTGGTGGTACACTATAGGGTTGCTGATCAGAATACTACATATGAGAACCACGGCCACCCGAAGCGCCGTGAGAAATCTAAAGTGCTGATTGAAAAGGCCTAGGAGGATGGCCTCTACCATACGAATCCTTGCCTCCAGATGAGGCAACACTGAATCTGCCTGAATGACAAGGCCTCTTGTACTACCCCTGACCACCCCCCGCGACAGAACCATCTCAACTCTCCTGGCCACATTGGCTGCCTCCTAAAAAGAAATCTCACTCCCTGTCTCCTTAGCCATCTGAAGTCAAATCGGTTGAATAAGTCCCTCAATGAACCTCCTCACCTTCTCTCTCTTTCGGTGGGAAGTATGATAAAAGCATGACGGGCCAAGTCGATAAATCTGGTCTCATACTGAATAACGGTCATAGAACCCTACTGGAGATTCTCAAACTGCCTCCGATAGATCTCTCTCTGAGTGATAGGGAGAAACTTATCTAGAAATAGCTGAGTAAACTGCTCCCAATTCAAAGCCGGTGATCCGGATGGTCTAGCCAAACAATAATCTATCCACCAAGTCTTGGCGGATCCAGACAAGCGGAAGGTAGCAAAGTCAACCCAATTGGTCTCCACTATCCCCATGTTCCTGAGAACCTCATAACAGCTATCTAGATAATCTTGGGGATCCTCAGAAGATGCACCGCTGAAAGTAGTAGTGAAGAGCTTGGTGAACCTGTCCAATCTCCACAAAGCATCGGCAGACATAGCTGCTCCATCACAGATCTGAGCTATCACACCCGGTTGAACTATTCCAACTAGCTGAACTGCTGGAGTCTAAAACTGGGGATCTATCTACTCCGGAGTGCAAGTAGCAGGAGTCTAGGCTCTTCCTACAGCCTGAGAGACGACTGGTGCTACAGGAAGCAAGCCTGCCTGGGTGACACTCTCCATAAGACCCACTAGACGGACCAGAGCATCCTAGAGTACTGGGGTAGCAACAAAATCCTCTAGGACCTGAGCTGGGCCCACCAGAACTATTTGAGCCAAAACCTCATCATCAAAGCCAACTTGAGGCTCCGCCGTTGGTGCTGCTACTTTGGGCTGAGCTCTGCCCCTACCTCGGCCTCTAGCATGACCTTGGCCTCGCCCTCTGCCCCTCGTGGGAGCTGCTGCTGGGGGATCGGGCTGATGATCGGTGGATGAGGAAGTGCGTGTTCTCACCATCTGCGAAAGAACAGAGTATAAATTCAATTAGTATTGAGAAACCAAACCGCACGACATGAAAGAATAAATACGAAGTTTTTCCTAACTGTATAGCCTTTAGGGAATAAATACAGATGTCTTCGTACCGATCTCTCAGACTCTACTAAGCTTGTCCGTGAATTATGAGACCTATGTAACCTAGAGCTCTGATACCAACTTGTCACGACCTAGATTTCCCACCCTCAGGAGTCGTGATGGCACCTACACGTGAAAGCTAGGCAAGCAGAGTATTATAGATTCACTAACTCTTTTATTTAGCCCCTTTTTAATAGTTTAAATCAACATGCGATTAACAGTGAAATATTAACAATAATTAAATACATGCGAGAGACATAATCTGATAACTTAGCCAAAAACAAGTACGACAATATCAAGTACATCTCTACCCGGAACCGGTGTCACAATATCACGAACCGTCTACGAATACAATAAACAATTGTCTGGAAAGAAAGATACAATCTGTCTCTGAAGTAAATGAAAACAAAACATAAAGATAGAAGAGAACGCTGGGGCCTGCGGACTCCTGCAAGACTACCTCGGGATCTCTGACTGGACTGAAGGCAGCCACCCAAAGCTATGGTCCAAAAGCTGCCGCTCCAGGATCTGTACATAGTGCAGAGTGTAGTATCAACACAACTGACCCCATGTGATGGTAAGTGCGTTGCCTAACCCCGGCGAAGTAGTGACAAGGCTAGGACCAGACTACCAAATAAACTGGTGCAGTTATATAATATACAACGGAAAATAAAGTAGAAATAAACAAGTAAAGATGGGAGGGGGACATGCTGCGAGGGAATATCATTTACCAACAGTAATTTAAGAGAAAACATAAAGAACAATTTAGAATTCACAGCAAAAGATTAAGGAACTCGTAACCAACCAATAAGCACTTTTATTAACTATTGTTGCGGTGCACAACCTGATCCAAATCATAAAAATATTGTTGCGGCATGCAACCTGATCCATATCATTTATCACTGTTGCGACATGCAACCCGATCTAATCATATTATTATTGCGGCGTGCAACCCGATCCAAACATAATATTGTTGCGACGTGCAACCCGATCCAAATATAATATTGTTGCGCCATGCAACCCGATCCACATATACAGTTCAACACCAATCATAAAGGGAGTCCCGGCACTGGATCAATAAAGAAACAATATTATCCCATCAAGGGAATCGATAGTATAAGTAAATACGTCCCGTCAAGGGAAAATCAGCTATAACCAAACTTGTTCCAACATCTAACTTCCTCAACAAGAACCAATACTTAATCATAAGTGATTTCCACGAGAATAATCATAATTTGTGCTCAATACAGAGAATTAACAACTTAGGCATTCGTAGTGTTTGTTAAGAACACAACAATTTCAATTTAAGCCTCACGGTCATGCTTGACACCAACGTATAGGAACTCGTCACCATGACTATACGTCGTACTCAACAAGTAACATGTAGCAAATAGGACACAACTCCTAATCCCTCAAGCTAATGTTAGACCAAACACTTACGTCAAACTTCCACGGCCAACTCAAGCCTCAAACACCGCTTTTCCTTTAGAATTCGCCTCCGAACAACTCATATCTAGCCCAAATTGATTTAACAATATCAATAAATGCTAAAGAATTCATACCCAATACTTAGTTATAGATTTCCTATCATTCTTCCCAAAAGACAAAAATCGACCCCGGACCCACTTTGTCAAAACACGAGGTTCGGACCAAAATCCAATCACCCATCCACCCATGAGCCCGAATATGTAATTAGTTTCAAAATCCGACCCCAAAACGAGGTCTAAATTCCAGTTATACAAAAAGCCCTAAGTCTACCCAAACCCCTAATATTTTA